>NW_024582396.1:192985-238570 GCF_018398535.1 Haplochromis burtoni
ATAACAGCAACCAAGAAAAGGGCAGAGCACAAAAAGACAGGTGGTGGTCCTGCACCCCCTCGTCAACAAGTTGGTTAAGTAAATAATACCCTCACGGGAATATCGATATCTCTCTATGAGCACACTGTCGCGCTGAGCTAAAGGATCCTGTCTATCCCGCAATATATGCTGAATTCTGAGGACTCTCCTTATCAATCTTGCACCTTCCGCAATGGGCTGCTCGCGTATACGGACAGGACATGGCTGCGACAGGCTTCCCAAATCCACCTTCGCTTTTATAGCCGTGGTCTCTCATCTTGATTACACAAAGTATTTTGCAATTGCTACTCTGAAATATGAATTACATCTGTAATAATTACATACATGTAATAGAATGTTAATAGTGCATTTCCCTTTTTTAGGAAATGACCTGTATGTATCTGTATGGAATCAATAAATGGATCAGGTGCTGCATTATCTTTAGTTACATTGATGTTATTTATTTATGGTGAAACAGTGGTAAAATATCGCTGTTGCTTTCGTATAAATGAAGCGGACATACCTGCGTGGCCGCGATCTAATCCTGTTTACATAAAGTAAACGTGCTCCCGAGCAGGTTTACGCTTACGGCTCTGTTGCTATGACAGCAAGTCCCGGATGAGCTTCGGGGAACCGAACGATCCAAGATCACGCGAAATCGTCAACAATCAAATCCAGCTAACTTACTTAGCGAGGTACGAAGAACGGGCCCCAGCAGAGTGAAGTTTGCAGCTTCCTGTTTTGCTACACGTATATTTGGATCGCAGCGAAGGCAAAACCAGCCGATCTGCGCTGTCGGCCATTGTTGTAAGCTTAGCAATACAGATGCTAGATTTAAGACTGTTTATTCATCTATAGCAATTTTTTGTCTCAAAAAAAGCCCACCTAAGTCTGTTGGTTAACCGGGACGCAGTTCTGTCTGTTTGTCGCTATCAGAAGAAACTGAAATCAAACTACATCAAAATGCAGCACATCTGTCTATTTATGGACAGATGTGATCCAGAACTCAATGTTTTTCTCGCTTTCTTACTCACTCTGTGCTCCTCTGTGAGCTGCAGCACTCTGACTCAGCCTCAGAGAAAGGTTGGAGACACCTGCTGCTTCTAATTTTCTCTCTTACTGACAATTTTATTCAAAAATGTGGTCAAAACCAAGCTGAAACATCTGGGGCTTTGAAATAAAGCCAAAAGTACAAAATACTGCAGTTCCTCTGATGGCCTCTTGAGGCTGGCTTGAGTCAGTCACCCCAGACTGAACTTTAAGCTTTAAAAAGCACACAATTAAAGTCAGTTTTGGTCTTGTAGTGAATTTCTCCCTGCATCACGACTGCACAGGTTTGAAATTACTCCTGCAAACTTAATCAAGTTCACAGGAGCGATTTCAGAGTTAGGGAGCTGTAGCTGAAGGCTGTCAGCTAATTCATGTCACCTCTCAGCGTTGGGAGCATTTTCAGTCCAAATTTCTGACAAATAATTTGGCTTGCTGTGAGGTTAATTGTGATAACAGACCCGTGCTGCAGCTTTGGTGGTAAAATTAAACATTTTATTGTTATTTTATTTAGCACTGATTAGCAGGTGTGTGTGTGTGTGTGTGTGTGTGTGTGTGTGTGTGTGTGTGTGTGTGTGTGTGTGTGTGTGTGTGTGTGTGTGTGATGAACAATTTGTGGATGAGTCTTGCTTACTAAGCTTGCAAGCACACACTGGTAACTTCACCACTTTATCCAAATATTCTTTATGGTGGCCATATTGCTATCAAACAGAGCTAATCAGCTGTAATTGTTTGCACTATTTGGGGCTTTTCAGCTCTCGGTTGAGCTGCAGACAGTGCCATAGTGTCACTGAAAGGTAGAAAAACGCAGAGTTCTGGATGATAAACAGGTAAAAAAAAAAAAAGAGTTTAATAGCAAGGAGGAATAGTGAGTCACGTAGTCATAGGACAGTATGACACAGAGAAATGGGCTGCACTGGAAAAAGTAAACTGGATGGGAACTTGGGCAGATAGACTCATGGATTATATGCTTTCACAGGTCAGAGAAGGAATATGGCAGAGTACTGGAAGCTGATTATAGCATGAGATGCTCATACAAGAGAGTGGGGGGAAAGAGGCGGACACAGTGAGAGTAACCTACATACAGATGTCCAAATTGTTATGAAGTGCGACGGAAGCACAGGCGGAGAGCAGCAGGGACGGAGTAGTGATTGAGGGGGACGGAGATGGAGGAAGCCCTGGTCTCTCATTAGAGCTCTGAGACGGGCTGCGGGCTCAGAAGCACACACACACACACACACACACACACATATAAAACACACATCGATATGTGCACTTCTTCTTTCTTTCGAGAGGTTTCCTCCTCGTGTGAGGAGGGAGTATCTGCTTCCAGGGTTAGTTTACATTTCCTGTACTGGTTTGGTCAATACAACAGTAGTGCGCCCTGGTGCACGCTGCATGCTGATGCTTACATTAATGCCTGTGCACAGTTACTCCACATATTCATCGTCTTATAGATGCATTTTTACCTCATGTCTTCCCCTCTCTTCTGCTTCTCCTCATCCTCTCCCTCCCAGGTACCGCCTCCCTCCCCGTGCTGTTTTCTCCTATGTCTTCCTCCTTTCCTCTCCATCCCCCAGCTCCTCTCCCTCTGCTGTGTATATCAAAGAAAAATGAAGCCAAATAAACTTGAACCCCAAGAAGGTGATTGATGGTTGCACAAAGCTCCCTCTCTCCATCTCTTTCCTTTCCACCCTGTCTTTATTCCCACACTCCCTGCCGCCTCCTACTCCTCGCTCCCACTGGTGCTGCGGCTCCTTCTCATTCACACACAGTTTGTATAGTTTGATTAATTATTTGGGTCTGCAGGGTACAGCTACGCTCATGTAAGTCATTTTTATATACTGGAGTGTTTACTGCAAGATGCACGATGATTTCAGATGCTACTGATAATAAAAAAACTTGCTTACTTGGTTAAAGCAGTCATCGGCAATGTTTGCACATAAATAAATGCTCATTTTGAGGCTCTCTGTCACCCACTTACTCAGTCATTAAGTTGGAAATACCCAACATGGATTAACTGAACAGTCAAGAGCGCCACCTACAGCTGTTGCCTGCATAACAAATATGAATTTATTTGAGTTTTACTTGAAATATTCTTTCCAACTCTCTTCATGAAGCATTCAGCTTCCACAGGTCTACGGGCTGATTTGCTTAAAGTGCAGGATTTTTTTTTTTCTACAGTAACCTGCAGAAAGAAAAGTTCTGTTACTGCGACACAAGCTTTAAGATCAGAGATACCTGCAGCACCTCAGGGTTTTTTTATGAGGAACAAAAAGAACTGTAGTGATTGTAGTTCATGTTTTAAAAAAAAGCTGCATTATTAATTTGTGACTTGGACTGGAAATATGTGCATTTAAAAAAACAACAACATTGATATCAGCCCCAAATTAATTATCAGTGTTGTGATAGTTTAACACATCCATGGCGCACCTACGGAGGCTTTGCCACTGTGATGCTGCACATTGATTTGTGACGTCCTGCTGTGAAGCCTCAAGCTGTCGGCATCTCGGTGTTTTGATGTGACGAGCGAGGGGTGGATCTGACGGAGAAACCGAGGGATGCTGCACGCAGACTTGTCAGTCACAGAGCGGGCCCACCCTAATCTGTACCATAATTTACCAAAAGAATACCGTGCTGGATTCAGTGAGACTTTAAGCTAATAATTTAGAGCATAATCTCATCACCAAAGTGTTCTCTGAGGTCAGAGAGCGAGGGAGCCGGGGGATGCTCTCTTCCTCGTCTTCTATACAATCAGACTTCATTCTGCAACCAGAACCTCCTCGTTGAAAGAATGAAGGTTTAAGTGCATTGATAGTAGCTTCATTTGTCAGACCCAGAATCTGCATCATTCTTCTTTTATAAACACAGTTTGAGCACGAACACCGGCACACATGTGCAGAACGTGGACCTTAAACTGTTATCCATGATCATTATCATAAGTACTGTGGATGTTCCTGGGCACTAATTTACTAGCAAGCAAGAGAATAAAAATTTGACCAGCTGACTAGTCCAAAAGTCAGAAAACACTCTGAGCATACTCTAATGAGTGAGATAGACATTGTAAATTTGGCGTTGTGTTTAAAGTGTAAAATGTTGTGTATATTAAACACAGAGTGTCAGATTAGGCCTGTGGATCTGGCTAATGTTAGGAGTACTCTTCCTTTCTTTCTTGCAGGCTAGCATCCACACGCCTGTGCAGGATGTGGTTACACATCTTTGTAGTTGTGTGGTTATACGCCAGTTTGCTCTGACACATAAAACCGCCCATTTTCTACATCAAAGTACTGCAGGACTGTGAACACCTTAGCACACCTGTCACCTGCCTCGCTTCCTCCTGCCTCCTTTACACCTTCACGTCACAGAGAGACAGAGAGAAAGAAGTGGCGGGTGGCATCATAACATCAAACAGGTAACTGCTGTTTGTACATTAATAAAATAAAAATAATTTATTTAACCAACTAGTCTTTCTGGTTCCGACTACCAAGAGCACCAACTTTAAAAGATCTAGTCGCACACATCGCCAACAGGGAGCAGATTTAATTTGGAAGTATACAAAAAAAATAAAAAAAATTAGTGCTCCTCTGGCCCTATTGGATCAATCAGGCGCTGTATGCTGTGATTGGCTGCTGTCAAATAACTGGCATCTGTCTGGGCATTTGAAAGTTAAATGGGCCGCTTGGATAAGTTTCCTCTTTAATGGTTTTTCTAAATTAGTTTCAAAAACCTCAGAATTGTGACTTTGCACTGATGACTGAGAGCATAAACGTGTTTCAGCAGGTCTCTGTACCAACCCGAAAATTGTTAGTAAAAACTAAGAACACGGCCTCACAGGTCGAAGTGACACCATCACAGTGTTCCCTTTGTCCAAGCAACACCTCAGACTTCTACGCTATCACGATTACTGCAAAGCAAACGGCAAATTCACACATTTGAAAAGCTGAAAGTTTTTTAAATTAGAGTTTCATCTCTACTTTACGTTTTGTGCCCGACTCTGAGCTCTGAAGGGATTTGTCTTAAAACGCCAGTGTAATCGCAATGAGTGAGTCACACTGAGTCAAAGAGTCCAAATTGTCTGTATTTGAATGTATAAAATGTGCAACGTGAGGGGAGTATGTATGTTTTTGACCTTTCTTTGTCCACTCAACCGGAGACGGTCAGGAAACAACCAATCACAGCACAGCGTCCCTCCCACCGACCCAATCAAAACCACTGTTTATTTAACCTTTTTTTCCATTTATAAATTTCTTTGACAAGAGATATGTTACAGGTAGACACAGAACTTTTCATCTCACTTACAACAAATGAATAAAATTATCATCTTAACTGCTCATCTTATATTATCAAAGGAAAAAAAATATAACAAATGATTGCAAATAATCAATATTTAATTCCAGGCTAATGCGTCAGCAGATCCTCTGTTTGTGTGTGCGAGTGTAATGCATCAGTCCACAGGTTTGTGTGTGTGTGTGTGTGTGTGAGACTGTACTGGCCGAGCCCATCTATCAGTCAGCGTGACAGCTGTGGTGGAGGGAGGCAGCGTTATCAGGCATGGCACAGGACACCTATCAGGGGTCCTATTGTCTCATCCACCATGATAAGTCACACTGAGAGAAAGATGGAAGAGGTCTGTTGTGGGAAACGGACTACTGTTCTGTTTGCGTAACACAAATGTCTAACACACAGACACACACTAATGGTGAAAACAGGAAGGGACACATGTTTTATTAGAACTGTTTTAGGAAAACATCTGATTTAAAGCTTTTTCTTTGAATGGGGTGAAGAAAAAAACAACATTTTTGTGTCAAATAAATGTTTGCCTGTTCACTGCCTGTTCACGCCGTCCTTGTGAAAGCAGTACTCAAACAAGTGGTGTGCGCACGCGCGAGTTTCATGAGTATGTGTGTATTTGGTCTGCCCCCCCCTCCATGTTATTTCTCAATGTTATATCGCTATTTCCCAAGCTTCCTTGCCAGCTTCATTTCCATCTGCACAAATAAACACACACACCCTTACCCAGAAAGATGTGCTGTCACAGTCATTCCAGGATACACACCCACATATTATAACTTTAGGGGGTGACACGGAGACGCAGAGACAGGCAGCCCCAGCGAGCCAGAGATAATTCACTTTAGACGGAGAGTTGTAATTTTGACAGCGTCAGTCTCAAAGTCTTCACGTTACTCTCCGCTGTGAAAATCCATTTGCCTGTTGTGGGAGGGTTAAAGGTTTAGGATTTCTGCTCTCCTTTCTGCATGTTTAGATTGTTTGTGATTGTTGGATGTATGCGCTCCATTTCAACACGGGCTCGTCCCAGGGCGTCAAATTCTGATGCCGTGTCAGACGACGCAGCACAGGTCCTTTTGATGTGGTTGGCAGAACAGACCAACTGCAGCCATGTTTAACTGGGATGGATAACAGTCCTCACGTGGTTAGGAATAGTGCACTTTTTTCTGCATTTTGTTTCGCTGCTTGTTTCGGTTGAAGTCAAGTCGCAATCGTGGAAACGCTGAAGTTGGGAAAAGCACAGTTCCTCTAGATGCCGCTTGAGGCTGGTTAAGAGGCATATCTGTGGATAGTTTCCTCCATTATAAGAATTTTACTGTGAGTGCTTTTTTTAAGCTACAAACCCCCAGAAACTGGAGTCCATCAGTATCTGTTAGACTCCAGCTCCACAACTTTGTTTGTGCGTGAATATTTTACCGGTTTCTAGATTAATCTTTGACATTTGTGCCTAACTTGTTTCTTTTATCTGGTATTTAGCACTAATTAGTAATTTTGTATGTCTGTGTGTTGCACGCACAATTGTAAATGCAGATTTCTAACCAATCTTACCAGCATTAGATGAAAACGGCACACTCTAGTCTTTCATACATTAAAAGTAACCTCTGGCCCCAAAAAATCCAATATGGCGGTGACCAGTCCAAAACCCGTTGGTGATGCCATGGTGGCAAAATCCTTCTTTTATATACAGTCTATAATTACGGTCTGGGGAAAAGGCTGGGTTTGTGTTAAAATACTCTCAACTTTAGCGTGGGCATCCGTACGTGCTGAGTTGGGAGTAAAAGCGCTGTTGCCGGCAGCGTCAAACACTGACACCAAATTACACTGTGAGATTCCAGTGGCTTTGACAAAAACAAACACAAAAAAGGCTGTCCTGGAAACTAGAACACAGTGTGTGTTTCTATAGATAGTTTCACCCTTATCAGTAGTTCCCGTTAAGTTTCTCTGGTTTCCTGGTCTCTTGCACACACACCATCCAACTACCACTTACACATGATCAGCCAGCCACTGACAAGCGGACATGTGTGAGCAACAATTTAACAAAATTTGGCTTGCGTAGGAGATGTGGAGATGAGTCCCAAATAGTACTAACGTTTCAGTTTATCCAGCACTCATACTTCCAAAAAGTCCCGTGGATGGGGACTGCATCGACGAGCACACAGTTAGTCGCCGATGTAATGAGAACTTTTACAGATTAAGCGGCAGGTAACTTTCATTTTATTTTGAAATTTGGGATTTCGGTTAATGTCTTATTTATCAGTCAGCAACACAGATCCAAATATCAGGTCGATATACAGCATCCCTGCTTTAAAGGCCTGGCGTTTATCTGGGGACTCCATAAAGGCCTTTCTGTGCTCATATACAGATACCGTATGCCAATAAGCTGAGTGGTGTTAGTCATTACCTTCTTTGCGCCTTTTCTCAGCTCGTGGCAGAGCAGAAACTGCGTTCAGATGCTTTGTCTTGGTGCAGGCATGCGGTCACATTATTTAGCTCTACCTGCGAGCGTGCCCTGTGCTGCTGCCACGCTAGAGACAGGCAAAGCAAGGAGTCCTCCCCTTTCTCTGTGCATTTTCTGACCTTCTTCCCTCATCTACCGTCATTTTGTTGAAGGTAAGCACTAAAACACATTGTCATTCTCCTGAGCCCTCCCTCCCCTGCCTCTCCTCCCCCTCTTCCCTCCATCCTCCCTCCCTCCCTCCCTCCCTCCTCCCTCCATCCTACTATCCTTTATTGTAGTTTTTGTGCAAGAAAGCAGAAAATCTGCTTACCCCACACACGGGGATGTTTGCCAGTCTCACACAAAGTTCAAACTGCTTGGGAAAGCACAGCATTACCTGCACCATCAACAGCAAACGTGTGTGTGTGTGTACAGTAAACAATACCCGTTCATATTTTGGTGAGGTTGTGTCTCTGCCTCTGTGTAAATAGGGACAGATTTTTCTTCCTTGAGGGCACGCACCTTCAAATGGGAACAAGGTGATGTTCTATTAGCACCTTTTACTGAAGAGCTAATTTGTTAATTGACAGTTTAGTGCGGTTCATTTCCTTCGGAAACCCTGCGCAGAGCTCGGTGTTACATAAAGTGCTGCTGAGTCATCTTACCTGCTTCTTTATATTCTATAAAGTTGAGACAAGGAACAAGTTGAACAGGCTCTGAGAACCAGCATGAAACACAGAGTCTGTACAGAGTGTATTTTATGAGGCAATATTGATGTGAAGGAAAAAAGAATCAAACTTTCAAAACTCCTTGGGGTGTATTTTTGTTTATTACACATTCTGCAGCACCTATCAGCAGTGAAAAGGCCAAGAGGGATGGAAAGTAGAAGAGAGCGGTACCCTGAAAAGAAAAGCCACAATAGGCGAACAGCAGCAGAATTTAACGCCAAGCTTCCTAAAATAATCTCAGTGTGTAGAACAGCAAATTCCTCAGCGGTAGAGATTGTATTCTGTCATTGTTAGCAGCGGGAATCCTGCCTGTCAGCACATCGGCGATGGCGAGAGCACCGGACAGCTCCCGTTTCCCCCCCGTGGTCCCAGAATCAGCACCTCGGAGAGCAGCGGCGACGCACACGGGCACGCGCACACAATATTATAAATGAGCTGCACAGAAAAGCGTGTTGGCGTGGTGCTGCTTGCAAAGAAAAAAAAAACATATTCTTTTATTTAAAAAAAAAAAAAAAGGCCGACATGCTGTAATGGCTTAAAATTGGAAAATTAGCTCATTAGTGGCGTTTTGTTTCCATCCATCTCCGTCGAACAACTTTTACCTTACTGAAGTGGCGATAATTAACTCTGAAACCGCTTCCTGGTCGACTGTAGTTCTGGTGTGAAAGCAGCTGGCGTGTTAATGCGGCATAATCACGTAGTGGATTCTTGCTCAGGTAGCAAAACAGCAATTATGATCACAGTGTACAATGTCCTGTAGGGGATACAAAGTGTTAGAGTGTGTGCGTCTGTGTGAGTGTGTGTGCGCTGCTAAAGCCATGCTGCAGGGGAAGGGTCGAATGGAAATGCAATAACATACCATGGTGCATGATTGGAAGCGTTAATATCCTGCGGTCTGCCTCGCAAACAAGTCAGACGTCATTTATAAATTTTTTTCCAAGATATCGAGTCATGTTTGGCGAGGGCACCGTGTTCCTTTTTAAAAGTAGAGAGCCAGAGCAAAACCAGTGAAAGTTATCATTCCCGTGTCTCCACAATGTGGACAAAATGTTAAAATCACAGGAGAAAAGCTGGAAATGTGTCAAAAGGTGTTTTTCATGGTGATTATTGAAACAGAAGTCCTAAAGGAAAGATGTCCCCAAAATTTGGGCCCTGAACATACCAGCTACCATGGGATGAATCTGACGCAGGGCTAACACAGAGAGACGGATAACCATCCGCATTCATAGTAGGATCACCAATTACACCAACTCCAGTACCTACGTATCTTTGGACTGTGGGAAGAAGCTGGAGAACCCACGCAGACATGCGAACAGAAAGACTCAGCTCCCCAGTAGATTCAAACCTGCTTCCTGCTGTGTGATGACACTGTGAGATGGCCGGGTGCCATTTAGGAGAAAATCATATGTCATTTTCAGTTTTGTAATTTAAATGATCATTTTATTTACATTTGTTGACAACAAACCAATGAAACAAAGCCCCTGGATTTTTTCTTTGTGATGTAACAAAGTCAAACCTTTGCCACCCTTTGTGCTCCCCACTCACTGACGGTACAAAACCAGGGTCAGCTTCAAATCGAGAAAATCTAAATACCTGCATTACATCCTTTAATACATGTGTGGTTATGTAGGCTAATCCTCAGCAGCACAGTTCACTGTTACAGAGCCTAATTCTGCTCCGCAGTAGCCAACATGCTGTTTGGACCATAATAGACTACGGATCATGCTGACAGTACCAGTCAGAAGACTATTTCTGGGCATTAGAGGTTGTATGTTTCTGTTTAGAGAGCAAGCCGACGCGCGCGCGCGCACACACACACACACACACACACACACACACACACACAGAGGCATGCAGAGCCACCATCAGTCTTCAGTAACCGTTTGACACCTGGGCTCTTGGCTGACTGCTATATTTTGCGTCACAGAGGTCATTTGGGTCTCTTTTGGACCGTCTTGGACAGTGTCGCATGACAGAAATATATACATCACACACACACCTCAGTGCGTGGATCACAATGTCATCCTTGAAGACCTGAAATAGAAATTTTGCAGCAGCGCCTGCTGACCAGGTGTCACACGGCTGATAAGCACACACGGTGAAGTCAGCAAAAATATACCAAATGTGATCTCGCTTCATTTGGCTTCACATCTCCGCCATTATTCATGGACCAGAAACCACAATATGAATAAAAATGTGGATGCGGTTCCTTTGTTTCCCAATCTGGGAATCCAGCAGATATCATCTGATGTTCTAGCCTCTGGAGACAGAAGCCATTTTTTCACGGCTTCTAGTGGGAATCCAGGCCAAGAATTCCTGTTCCATCCATCAGTCAGTGGTTAGAAATGCAGATAATTGTTTTCCCCTCTTTTGCTCCTGCTATGCCGGGCTTTCATGCCAAAAAGAAAAAAACCTGCCACATTAACAAGTATTTATTTCTGCTTTTAGGAATAAACATGAGGTTTGGTCAGTAAAATGTTGAAAGCATAGACAGTATGAAAGATGGGCGTAGCTTCCAGGTATGAAAAGTAAAGCCAATGCAGAAGGCCCAGCAGGGGGCGACTCCTCTGGAGGTTGTAGGTGCATAGAAGTCTACAGAAAAACAGCCCTTTACTCGGTGACCTCTAGTTAACACTTTCCAGTTAAATAGTACAGTAAATCAGTTTTGTAAATTTGGGTCATTCTCACAGTGAGAAAGGACGATTATACAAGGTGTGGCCATTGGCTGATGACTTGTCATTAGCCAGGTGAGTTTCTTAGTGAGATCGGCACCTCGCTCAACGCATGCAACACCCAAGATGGCGAAATGATGGAAATTCTCAGTTTCAAGCTTCACTATCCAACGCGTGAAATCGCTACATTTGTCCTTTATTCTGTCTGTGGTGGAAAGTCCAAAACAAAACTAAAGCCTATCACATACAAAGGAAAAAACTGTGTTCGTGAGGTGGAGTAGAGACTTTAAAATAGCCATACAGTGCAGAAATGGCCAATGGCGACACAGTAAAGACACAGCAAGAGCGCTTTGACCAAAAGCTGCTCAAACATGAATCATAAAGACTGTAAATGGAAACCAGGAAGTTTTCTGTGGCAAAAATCAGGGCTACAGTCTTTTAACCCAAGTATATTCCACCTCATCTCCACGCTGGGAGTGGGCGAGATAACCACCTGCTTGCTACACAATCCTTACATTAAGAAAAAGGCTTTAATGGTTGCAGCTCAGAGATGTGGAGCTGGTATGATTCAAAAGAAGCCCGACACTGAAATGGTGGGGGAGAGTTCAAAATGGTAACCAAATGAAAAAGTGACGCCATGCGACATCTTTGGCTCGTGTGCAATCTGCAGACCTGCACATCTCCACGTCGTTATTGTGCCGCTGATTGCCGAAGGTAGATGGAAAAAATAAATCATCCTGTGTCCGACAGTTATTCCAGAGTCACTGCTCGCCGGACCAGTGGTTCGCTACGAGCACATCTATTTGTTTTCCTACTCCATTTCACCTTGACGTGGACGGCGGGCTCAGGTTTATGACATTGTGCGTGCGTGTATGTGTGTGTGTTTGTCTTTCAAAAGGCGGGCTGGTGTATGTTTTCCTCTTGTGGAAAGCAATCTCCCAGGTTGAGCTCATAAATCAAGGTGGGGGATGGGAGCAAACGCAAACGAGAGCCTTTTCACCGAGCTCATACCTGTCCTTAGTGTGCGCATCTCCTCGGATGCTCTATTTTCTTTGCTCGTCCATGACACGATCGAACTCTCTCATGGCTTCCTGTTTCGTGCTCGTGGTGGGATTAGACCACAGGGCGCCCCATTGAAAATGAAGAGCGATTTAGGAAACTAATGAGCTGTAATGGACAATGTGCCCTCAGAGCAACCGTATTGCAGTCGCTCATAAGGCTCGCTCCTCCCCGTCCCCTTCCAAAGTGTGAGATGAGAGAAACCTGTGGTGTGTGTACGTGTGAGGGAAAGAGTGAGAGACAAGCTCAGTGAGGTGACCTGCCCGTTTCATCTCGCATCTCTGTCTTTGTGTGTGTCTCTCTGTGTCTCCCAGCTCTCCTCTTGTCCCGTTGACTTTCTGCAACATGCGGTTTGACAATCGGAGGTGAACAGATGCTCTGATGTAAAGCTCAATGGACTAAATTAATAATTTTGTGCTAAAAACTCAAAGGTTTGCTTACAGAGCATCTAAAACAGCAGTATGGGAGTCGACGACATCATTCAGACTGTGCATTTGAGTGCAATGATGAGACCCCTCGTTGTTCGGCTGTTCGCATCCAAATGGACATTTTCTGCTTAACGTCCTTCCAAGCAGAACGTACCAACTTGGCTCAGGGTTTTAGCCTTAAGTACCAGTTGAGCTATAAGGGCACCCCATCACTGAGCCCATTATGCTCATTTCCAGCTCCATATTTGTATTCCTGGACTCGACCGCGTGGTTCAGAATTCAAAATGATCCTTATTTATCCCGTTTTAGGCGGTTTTAGATCCTCTCCCTTTAAGACAGTTGTCTTCTAACTGGGTGCCCTGTGCAAACTGAAGGTTTGCAGTGCAGACCATGTTAAAGAGATTCAACCTGCAGCAGCAGACCTGTGCAAAAGATTTCTGGAGGGAATAAAATGCACCGTGCCAATATCTGGTTTGTTAAATAACGACTTGCAACTGTGAAGCAGTGAAAGACTTTATATCATTAAAGTCCTTCACTAAATTCCTGTTAAGAAAATTTTATGTAATCGTTTGGAGACACTAAGATGGCATTGAGTCTTTCTGATACGTGCCATTTAAAAGTCAGGAATATGAACCTTTGTTTCACAGGGTCTTTGCTTCAGTAGTAGGGAGGAGCACACCTCCTCCGGTACTCAGAGTACCCACAGAAGTACAAGTACCCCTTATCTTAGAGCGACTGTTGTAGATAATGATCGTTGGCTGTCTAATAATGCATGGCATGCTCGTCATCTTAAGTTACATAAAGCCTTACGTGAGTGCAAATACCGTAACATCAGATGGCATGCTTGGCCCATGCTACATTTTAAGCCTGTTTTGTGCATGGTGTGTGTTCTGGAAACACACACACACACACAAATGAAAGGGGTAAAAACAGTGTGCATACCAACCAATTTTAGACATTTTGAATTACATGCTGATATTTTTTTCCAACGCTGCAATGAACAAACAGAGAATATGTGAATATACACTCAGTATTCATCTTCTACTAAATGCTTCAATAGAGGTTTTCCATTTTCATACTTTTTCCTCAGATATTTTTTTGTCTTTCTCCTTAAACAACAGCTTTACAGTCATTTATGCCCCACCCGTCTTTATCTGGATGGTTTCTTTCCTTTCTCTCTGTGCCTTTTTTACTGTCTCCTCTGTCGCATCAGCATTACAAATCCAGTATTTCACCTTTATAAGTTCAAGCCGCAGATATATTCTGAGCCAATTAGGCTGAAACGCCTTGGACTGCTGCTTCACCATAGTAACATTGATGTTACCTATAAGAGCATCCGGAGGATTCACATTGTTAACATTGACTTCACTCGGGCTTCTGTTTGGGATGGCATTTTTGGTTATAGGTGGTGGATTTTTCTGAGTGAGTTTCCCATCAGTTCATGGGGAGTCATGCATCATTGTTAGCTCCTGGTCCACATTTCGATGCCTTCATGTTTACATCTGCCCAGGTCAGTCCACCTCTGCAGCGCTTCTGGAAAGTTGCTCTGCACCTGTGCAAAGTTTGGATTGCTCAAATTGTGTAATTATTAAATATGCTAGAGTTAGAGGAATCCTGCATGGATTCTGCTCAAGAACAGCGATGCCATAAGGAACCTGAGCGATGTTGAGTATGCACCACATCAATCCTATGATTCAAAATTCAGGCGAATATAAAACATGAACTTGAGCGGGATTTCAATGCAACACACACCAGCTACGCTGTGAACCAGTGCGTCATCTAGTGCACATCAACTAATGGGTGTATCACACGTTCACCGTGGCTTAGCTGGGATGTGTCAAACCAAGAGCATGTGTGATAAAGTACTTTTTCCAAAGAGTTGACATGTGTTAACACCCGGAAATAGGGAAGTTGCATCCTGCAGAGCTGATATACAGATCTGAGAAAACGTTTTAGGAACTGCGAGGGATACCATCAAGAAGGCGTTTGATAAGTCCTCTATTCTTTCTCCGGCATTACAGCAACCTTGAGCATACAGTCATAAGAATAAAGCGTCCTGCAGCAGATGTTACGGCCCCCACGGGTCTCAGCATCCTGTAGTGAATTGGGATCACATAAAGATAAAGAAAAACAATGAGACAAACATGTTCTGCAACCCTGAACTCTTCTAGGCATCACCCAGCAGAGGTGAAGTGAAAACACAAATATCCGATTCACTCGGTTCTGAAAGTAAACAGACGCCCAGCAGAAGGTCCGTGTGATGTCAGATTGAGGCAGTGTCTGAATAGATCAGGGAATCGTCAATAGAAATAACAGCAAGGGGATGGAAGTCATGTGACCTGCCTTTGCCTAAATGGCTTATTTCAAGTAATGAGGATGCGTCAGACTTGGAGAAGACTTGGTTGTGTGTCGCTGTGAAAAAGAACGTGTCTGGACCTGATCCGTCTGAAATCGTCTGGAAATCCTGCATGAAAACATCCACAGGAAAACTCCGGCAGATTACCTGACACTAAATATGAAGTCTTTTTTTTCTGTTTGCATCCCATTTCATTGATTTCAATCCTAAATTAAAGTTGTTCATGACATTATTTTAGGAAAAAAATGCAAAAATATGAAAATATTTTGCTCTGTTCTGTAAATGAGATACATGTGGGTGTTTTCATACATACCAGATGTTGGGATTGTGTAATTCTACTAGCTTCACTTTGATTTAAAACTTACCAGTAAAGTGAACAGTTTTTTTTAGCTCTGTGTTATATTCAATGAATGTACCGCCTTACACACTTAAAGCGTAACTTCCAGAAAACCACTGTTATTAATGACACCAGAGGCCACTGTGGGATTTACAGACAGTACTTTGTTGCTTGGACTCCAAAAGCAGTGGTTGGGGAAATGTGTTGCATAAAAAGTTGAGTGGTTGTTGGAGGTTACTGGAGATCTCTTAGATCAAGTTATAGACACCAGAAAAAGTCCTTGCAATTACTTTGGTCGCGTCAGTCACCAAAGGTTTGTATGGAAGACGCCAACTTGTCTGCAAGCATTTGCTAACTACTCGCTGAACAGTAGTGAAGCTGTAAAAAAGCTTCCTGGATAGTTGCACCTTTTTAAATGAGTTTGTTGCAGCAGTAAGGCAGGTTGTATCTGACCGCCCGATGTTTCCCATTTGCATCACACTTTTTTGAGTTTTAATGGTGAATGACCAGTGTGTGCAGATAAGTCGACATCTTTCGTGCAACCACAGCAATCACAGAGGATTTTGGTGCAGCATCTCCTTTCACCAGCCACCAGCTGATTTTTCCCCTAGCGATCTGGTAGTCGCTAGACCATCATTGACTCATTATTAAGCACATCAGGTAATCACTGCATAATCTAACCTGTAATCTGCCGAGGTTTTTTCCTGATTTGCTGCTGCAGTTTAATATCTTCTTCTATCCAAATCAGCAGGTAAGCGATAAAAAGAAATATTCTCTTTCTGCCCTTGATGATTACTGGAGCCAACAGCACAGCAGGATTTAGGCGTTGTGATAAAAACGGTATGTAAACAGCGCATGAGTACAGCGTCAAAGGTCGCCTCGGTAGGTTATGGCACGCCCAATATGGCAGACAACAATAAAACAGGATCTAATAGACGAAAGAGTTGCATGGAGCACATTTAAGATGAACTTCTTTTAGCTGTTTGTAGCTTAGCTAAAACCACTGCCTTGCTTCTTCTCCGTGCTGTGTTTTTCATAGTTTTGTATCTTTAAATCAGGTGGGGGTGAGCTGAAGAGGTTTATGAAATTCGATGAGCTAATCTGACTTGATTGAATGGAAACCAGCTCTTATTGGCCCGGGCCTCTGTTGGGCTTTCTTTTCTCTGTGCTGCCGTGTTCTTCACACGGCAGGTTAGCAGCAGTGCTTAGCTTGAAGGATGCTTGTGTACGGTTTGTCTGGTTTAATACAATGTAAGCTCTCCTGTCTCACCATTGTCAAGGAGTCTTAGGAGCGCTTCTTATCCAAATGCTACACCACTGAGCTGATTAGGGAGGAAGTCTGTATGAGTGTGCGTGCGCATGTGTTCGTGTGTGTATTTGTATGTTTGCATGTGATTTGTGTGAATTCTGTCAATCTGCCTGTACATCATGTTAGTGCTGCGTGCAGGCGTTTGTGCACGTGTGTGTGTGAAAAGCATGATTCCTGTAACAACTGCAAGCCCTTGTGCCTCAGTGAGCTCGTGCACGTGTGGGTGTGTGTGTGTGTGTGGGTCTTTTGAGGGCTTCTCAAAAGCTGCCTTTTCCCTCTCATGTGGCTTCTCTGGTATGTTTGGTATTTCACAAAGCCTCAGATCCTCCTCTCCTCAGCGGCTGGGGGAGGTGTGTGTGCGTGCGTGTGTGTGTGCGTGTGTGTGTGTGTGTGTGTGTGGAAGTAAGAGAAATGCTGGGTAACACACATGCACAGACACTCGTAGATCTTAAGTGTCATTTCTCTGCCTTGTGTTGGGGGGGTGGGGTTGTAAGGGAGTGTGCATGACACTGTGATTAACACACACACGCACACAGACACTGTGTTTGCGTCGCTCCAAGTTCCTCCCCTTGTTAGTCTGCATGGTAGGGATTTCTTGGTTGGCTGGAGAGGCAGCGTTTGTGTGTTCGTATGCACATATGCTGTGTATGTGCGTGTGTCTAAGGAGACCAGGATGTAATTAGACACAATGGCAGTAGCTAATGGAACAGCTGCCTCTTTGTAAATGTTGCTTGCCGCTGCCATGTGGACGCACACACACACACACACACACACACTTTTCTTGACCCACCATTCGCCCGGAGGGCACCTCGTCGGGTCCTTTTTGTTTCTTTTCTTTTCTTTCCTCAACTCTCTGCCACCTCTGCATTCTTCTTCTTCCACTTGCCTGTATTTTACTCTTTCTTCTGAACTCTCTGATCTTTTTTTTCCACACAAAGAAATCTCTCTCTTTTCAATCTCCCTGCCATTTTTTTTTCTCCACCTCTTTTCACTTTCTCTCCCTTGCCCTGTTTTTCCTCCGTCCGTCTCTCTCTCTTTGTGTCTGCTCGGCTCCTTTGTGTGGCACTATGTCTCTATCTCTGCCTCACTCTTCCTTTCCCTCCCTCCCTTTTTTCTTGGCTATCAGACCATTTTTCCAGCAATGAGAATCGTCACCCCTCCCCCTTTTCTGTCCTCTCCCTCCTCCCTCTCCTCTTGTGGCAGAGCTCCTATCAGAGAAATGATAACACTACGTCACTCTGTAATCTGGCAGAGGAAGGCTGCGGCACACACACACACACACACACACACACACACACACACACACACACACACACACACACACACACACACACACACACACACACTCCGTCACTGCTGTAGCAAAGAACCAATGCGTCTTGTTTTCCCTCTGTCACTCTCCCCCTCTTCTCTGCTTTTTCTTTTTTTACTCCTGTCCCACCTCCTTCCTGTCTTTCACCCTCTGCACTCGAGACCTTGTTGCGTGCGTTCGTGTCACACAGTCACAGCGGTCGCCTCTGATGTCACACCGCTATAAAATCTCCATAGAAACGTGACCTTGTCCATCGCAGACCTCCATCTCATCCCCGTTTCCATCTTTCATCTCTCCGCGTCTGTCCGTCTCGCTTTCCTCTGACGGGCAGCTGTCTGCTCGTGTTGATAAGGAAGTAAATCTCTCGCTGACCTCGATGTGGGCGGGCTCTGCTGCAGCTCTGCCTCATGAGACGAAGCGAGCGGGAGAGCCTGGAGATAGCAGGGGTGCAGTTGTTTGTATTCATGTATCTTAGAGGTCAACAAGCCTCCAATCATCTCTGCCATCTAACTACCGAGAACGAGTGTACTGAGAAAAAGGTTAAACTTTTTCATGGTGACGTCCTGGCGAAGCTGATAGTTTAATGTCAGCCGCTGCCGTGTCATCCTGATCCGGGACAGCACAGACAGTTCCTGCTGAAGCTGTACAAACTCTGTTCCCCCGCTATCAGCCTTGATCGTGGCCTCTCTTTTTATCGCCCTCTCTTTCTTCCTTTTGACGCCTCACACGCTCACTCAAAGAGTTGGAACCACATATGGCTGTTTATATTTCTGACGACCGACCTCTCCGGTTCAATCAGGGTCTTTTAACCTTATGTGTGGCTGTAAACAGTGTTTCCCACATGCAGGCCTCACTTGGGTGGGCTATGTGTATTTCTTTCATTGGACAGTCTCCTATGGGCAGGCTTTCATTCATCTATATCGAGTCTGTCATCCTGCAGTCAGACACTCTAACGCAGGGGTGTCGAACTCCAGGCCTCGAGGGCCGGTGTCCTGCAGGTTTTAGATCTCACCCTGGCTCAACACACCTGAATCAAATGATGAGTTCATTTTCAGGCCTCTGGAGAACTTCAAGACATGTTGAGGAGTAATTTAGCCATTTGAATCAACTGTGTTGGATCAAGGACACATCTAAAACCTGCGGGACACAGTCCCGCGAGGCCTGGAGTTTGCTCTAACGCAGACGTATTGGACTGCATCTGCCTTCCGATTGGTGGACGACCCGCTCTACCTCCACATTGGCCCCGGTGTGTCTGCACTCCTCTGAATGACACTGAGCTGATCATGCTGGACGTGAAGCAAATAAATACTGAACAAAAGTTACTTTTAAGTAAGGAAATTAAGACCTTAGAAGTGATTGAGTTCATAGTACTATGTTTACATGGAAGAATAAGTTGTGCTAATATGTTCTTTTCACACATTATACATTACAAATCGATCTAATTGCATTGTTGCGGTTCATTTTGCCGCAGCATGTAGTTTCTTATCCTGGAAGGTTTGATGTAAACACTAACTCACTAATGTGAGTTAACTTAATGTCCAAACAGAGGCAGGATTTTAATTTGCTGAATTTTCAGCCAGCTTTCAAATGGTTTGGTCCTTATTTCAGATTTTCCATCACCCTCCCTCACTGGTTATTGGTGCTCCCTTGTGCCAGCCCATTAAAAACAAAGCGCCACTCATCCCGACACCTTATATGGACTTTGTCGCTCTTTCATAACAGAGGTTTTCTCTCAGCATCCAATAATACCGTGGCCGGTGAAAACAAAGCGAGCCAAAGCTCCAGTTTTAGAAACCCGGAAACGAGAAGTGGTCGGTGTGTTTATGTGCAGTCGGCTAATTTCACTGCATATGTTTCAGTTCTTGGAGTGTAAACAGTTTTACGTGTTTGTTTGAAGGAACCATTCATCATTTTCAGTGCCTCTGCAATGTTTCCTGCACTCATTTGGAAGGAGAAACAAACGACCATGGAAAAAGTAGTGACATATAAAGGTCATGTGAAACACTCCTCGCCACACCTGTAGCAGCTGTTCTGATATGAACAGATACCTGGTGGGTCACACACCCCAAGCTGTGTGACTAGTCATGTGAGACGTGAGTCGGAAGAACACGCGCACACAGTGTACTCATTTCTGTGTACTCATGTGTGGGGTGGGGGATGTTTTCATCCCAGTTACCTTGTATTTTTCCTTTCCTTATCCTTCCTCCCTCCCCCTCATGCTTCCTTCCTTCTGTCTCTCCTCTCCCTCCGTGGAAGGTCAGGGATATGAGGACAAACACAGAATCACATGACTGTTTCTCTGAGCACTCGGACTCCAAAAACTTCCACATTCACCAGCGAGTGGAATCTTTTTGCACCACAGCTTAGGAGAGGATATCTGAGACTCTTTGGCCTCACATTGTCTCCAGTTTTTCTGTCCTCTCTGGCTGTTGTGTAATGTCTGTAAACTTCATGGGATGATTGTGGTCTCTCCATTTCTGTTTCCCCATTCCTGATTCCTCCCTGTCTCCGTCTTCCTCCACCAGCAGCAGAAGAAGCGGCGGCAGCAGGAGGAGGAGGAGGAAACGGTATTATTCTTCTCTGGAATGTCGCATCGGGCTAAATTTAGAGCCTTAGTTTCCGTTCTTCCTTCTCCTCCCCTCCCACTCCTCTACTCATGCTCCTCCTGTTCCCCCTCCATGCAGATGAGACTGAAATAGCAGGCGTTGTGTCTTGAATCTCACCTGGGAGTAGGGGCCCTAAACGCTAAATCCCCATCAACTTCTGTATCCTTTAGGCGCAGATAGTGACCTCGGCATGGGGTCGTAGCCAGCATCTCACTCTAGTTCCTTGAGTAAAGTAATGCGATTACAATATATTTTGTATATTTTTATGTAGAACATCAGATTAGTATCTAAAATTAGCTGTCACCTAATTTGCCGGGTCTTTTAGAGTTTGGATATCCGTTATAAGTTTGGATGTCCTGAAAGTGACACACCCAGGGGTTTGTGGATATGATAGAAAAACTGAGGGATTGTGAACCTCATGTAATAGTGATGCACTATAAAGCAGTTACTCTTTACGTCATATTACATTGCACACCAAATTACCTACAAACTGAACATCGTGCTGGATTGAAACCAGCCTTTAGAGACTCATTTTCTCGTAGGTCTGTTGTTTGGCCATTAGAAATAATCCAGGTTTTGAAGAACCTCTGAATTGACTTCACTTTTTCATATAAACAGTACCTGCAGTTGGGGCAATTTTAATCAACATTTCTCTCAACCGGAGAGAAAAATCAGAAGAATCCTGAATTTGAATTTCTGGGAGAACAGCAAAGGCAGTGGCAGAGCTGTAACGAAGTCTACAAGTTTTTTTAAAGAGATTTTATTGGTGAGTTGGAATTAGCGTTTATTTAGCTAATGCTTCAAATACAAACAGCAATGCGTGCCTCTAGATGGACTTTTAAGTCCCGTTCTCCTCGTGACAGGGAGAATCGTTCTCCTCAGTTCTCTGTGACTTCAAACACTGCGTGAAAGCTGCAGCCCTCTCGTTCAGTGCTGTGAGGAAGCTGCAGTGCAGGTGCAGATGCTTTTATGACAAGAATATGGCAAATGCAAAATTGAGCTCGGCTCAACTTTTGTGCGCTGTGATGAAATTGGGTGTGACATTAGTTTGGAACGTGGCCTCTGTACTAATTTTTGAACTAACTTTGATGAAAATGATCAGAAAACGCTTCAAACTGCTGCAGTGTTTGATCTGGACATTTTTCATAGGTTGTTAAATGAGCAGAAAGGGGGCAGAGAGGTACGAAACTGTCATCAGCTGCTAATTGTCCTGTTAGCACATCTGTTTTTTTTCTCTCCTTCATGATCAGCTGATCAGCTGTGACTCTGATTGGATGTTCCCGCCATGCTATTTTATGTGTGTATCTCTGCCTAGATGCTTCAACACGTGTTACCATTTATCAATACCGGCCCCTCTTGTAGCCATTACCACTGATTCATGCCTCGGTCCTAATGGTTGAATCATTAACATTATTTAGACCACAGGCTGTTTGTGGACGTGAGTCATTCGCTCCTTGCATGTTAGCCCACTGAGGAATGTTAGCGTGCTTATATCACGTATGTGTGTGTGTGACTGTCCTCAGGCCACTCTTAAGTATTGATCTCCATATGGTCAATGAGCAAGGCTAACGACGCTACATTATGCCGCTCTCCCCCACCCTTAATCAATCTCAGCAGCCGTGGCACAAACAGGCCTCTGTGGTCGGTCAGAGGACCTCACGCATTAGCCCACCACGGCCGACATTAGCCGGCGCTAATGGACGCCTCCAGGTTTAAACAACAGCGTCGCTGGTGAGGATTAGCTGATAAGTAAGCATATTTTAGCTTAAACTTAGCTACAAGTTTGTGTGTTGTGTGTGCAAATATAAACATTCGTAAACACACGTGTGCTGCTGCCCAACCCTTCATTGGATTTCTAAGGTGGAAGGGTTGTGTTGTCATTGATTTCTCTGCAGTAGAAACTAGAGGCATACCATTAGTCCCCCAGGACAAACACACACACACACACAGATATGTGGAAGATGTCAATACAGCGGGTCAATAATCTGGGATATCTCATCTGTTTAAAGAAGCAGCTGTTTGTGCTGTTGGATGGAAAGGAGGATAAAAAGTCAGAGCTGAGGAGGAGAGAAACGATACGCAGGGATATCCCTCCTTCCTTCCGCAGCATGTTCCTCTCTTCCTGCATCTCCTGAGGCTCAGCGAGAGGCAGAAAAGCATAAAACAGAAAGCGAAATCAAGAGAAGGAGCGACGTTACAGGCGCACTGGTAGCATTACCTTCACTGCTGCTCCCTGTAGAGTTCCCTATCACTCACTAACACCAGTACGGCACAGTTAAACACTTACACGCTCGGTGAGTCATTCATTGCACTCCTTTACTCCCCCTCCCCCTCTTCCTCCCCCCCTCTCTCTTTCCCTAACTGTTTGAGGTCTAAATCCCTCCATACTCAGCGACTTAACCCCTCTCTTTCATTTCGCCCCTTCACTCATGCTTGGATCTACCGGTAACCATTAGCTGGCGTGTGCCTGTGTGTGCGCGCATATGTGTGTGTGTATGTGATCAGTAAACTAATGCTTTGTCGAGCGCCACGTTCCTGGCACGTGGCAAACCTCACTGCCAGAAGAAAACTTCAAATGAGCCTCTCAGCATGGGCTGAAACACACACAGGTACTCTTCCTCTTTAACATTTAACATCTTGTTTATCCCCGGGAGAATACACCAGCATGAAGCCATACAGTATGTATGTTATATGTACCTGTCAGCAGGCATATATAAGTCCAGATGCACACCATATATTAGCCTTTGGTTCATATTTCAGGAATTTTACTCTATCTTCTTGACAGAATCTGCTTACCTATCTGAGGAAAAATGTACCCGAGTATGTCTTCATTAATGTTTCTTAGAGCTCATTTTTTTTGACTGCAGCTTTTCTTCTTGTGTTCAGATGGTATCAGGATGTGTTTGCTTCATTCAGTGTTTTTAAAATGCAAACATTCAGTGCCGATTAAGTGATACCAGTGCCTCATTGTCCAAAACAAGGCTTTCCTGCATCACACTGAGAGAAATGTGTTAAAGTGGGTTTGGCACATGTTCCCCTGCAGCCAGTGCATGAACGTGGTACGAACAATAAAAGTAGTAAACGAAAAACTGGACTGCTTTTAAAGCATGGAAGAAATTATCCATAGTAAGCCTGTTAAAATTTCAGTTTTTCCATGTTTCCATGCAGGGAAACAGACTCTGTGGTCACTGTGGGTTTCTACCCAAACGAGAAACCCACACAGTATGCTAACGTTTGGCTTCGGCTGTATTGTTATGCTAGCTACCAAATTAAAGCATAAATAATTTATCTACACATGCTAACATTTCAGCTTTCGCAATGTTGGTTTGAGAAAGTCTTTGTGTCGTTCTTGCACCAGGACTGCGGTAATAAGAGCGGAAATGCTGGATGTAAAATAAAAGAGTGTGACTTCACTGCAATGCACCCACCTGGGCTCAACATAGACTACATATACATACACAAAAGAGGCGCCTTTAACCAGCCCAGATTATTTTTGAAAGCCGACTGTTCATGGAGAATCTGTTTTATTTGCACTTCTTTGTTTTTATTTAAATATTTCCAGTGTTTAATGTTGAAATGAGCCGAAAGTAAATACTTCATATTTACCGACATGACTTAACCATAATTTTCAATTCTTTTTCTCATATAAATAAACAAAACACACATGTTGGTGCCAACGTACCCCACCTGGATGAGCATACACCGAGCGATTTCTTACATTTATCCACCTTCACTCTTTCCCTACTTTCCTGTCACTTTCTGCATTTTCCTGTAGATAAAGGCACAACATGTCATATAAATGTTTGAACAATAAAAAGAAAGCAGAAGACATCTACTGCTCTTTATATTTATAGAAAGAAAAACTACAAAAAAAGAGCAAAAACAAGTTGTTGGTTTTTTATTTTTTATTTTTTTGGAACAAATCACCAGAAAAAAAACGCTCAGTTTTCATCTGGACCTGTTTTTTCTGCACAGTTGCTTCTGGGAGAGCATCAGCAATGCTTCTTTGGTATTGAGCTTAAAAATTCTTCGTCTTCCTGTTTCTGAGAACGCCCCTGTCTTGTCTCAGCAGCGGTTATTAGACCACAGTCAGTGTTTAAAGATGACTTCCCCTCATTGACATGCCACTGTGTGCATTATCCTCAACACTAAATGAGGCTTTTTAATTGTTAGTTTATGTAAAAGCTGCTCAACGCATGGGTAAACAGACGTCACAACTTCGTCCCCTGGGGTTTAGCTCCTTTTTTCCCTTCCTCTCTCCCTCTCTTACTTTGATGGAGTCATTTCAGATAACTTCAGACCCACCTCGCTGCCGCCTCCCTCCCTTCCACCTCCTCCTCTACTCTCTCATCCGTCCATTTTGTTCATGTCAACCCCCACCCTCCTTCTCCCTCCCCCCCCAGCTCACCTTCCCTCCATCTTTATTTCTTTTCCTCCCTCTCTCCTCGGTCCCTCCCACCCGAGTAGTACGGATCCTTTGGTAAGCGTCTGGTGCCTTGCAGAGCTTGTCAGTAAAGCCAGAGCTAATTAGAGGAATCACAGAATAATTAGTTTTTCTTCTTGTCGTTTAATTCCCACCATCCTTTCATCACCCCCATCCCTCTCCCCCCATCTAGTTTTTTTTCGCTGTCAACAATCAACACAGCCACTAAGCTATAAGACGTTTCCACACCTTCTATCACCCTCTAAACGTTCCACTTTGTCTTGATTTTCATTTCAATCGCTCATCTGTTTTTTTTTTCTCTACATCTCTCTTAATCTCTAGGCATCTCCCTCCTTCTCCTCTCCGTCTCTTTCTACATCTCTGTGCCTGGCTCCTTTCTACATCTGTCTCCTCTCTCCCCGTGGAGTGTTTTCCCGCCCACACCTTTTTCTCTATTGAGGTTTCTCTTGCCGCTGTTGACTTAAACACATGGTCGAGCTTGTTTTCTCACTCTGTGCCTTCCTCCCACTCTGCTCCCACCCTCCCCTCCCTCTTTTCTCTCTCTCGCGCTCTCTTTTCTTTCTCCCTGGCTCACTCTTGTTTATCCGTATAGCCACTGTTTGTTTACACATCTATTTCTCCCTCCAGGTTGGCCGACAGTCCGCTCCTTCAAAAACGATTTCCCCTATACATCCCTCCATCCTCTGCTACTTGTCTTCATCTCCTCCGAGTGCCTGTTTACTCCCTTCCTTTATCAACATCTTTCCTTCCACTCCTCCTTATAAGTTATGCCTCCTTCTATTGGCCCCCCTCCCTTCTTTTTTTTTTCTCTTAACCACCCCTCGATTGCTCTTGTTTTGTAAAAATGATAAGGCGGCTGGGAGGAGGAAGGGTCTCTGGTCACAGCCGAGGTAATTGCCACTTTATGGCTCATGTTTTGTGTTGAGAGTGCTTCGGTTTAGTCTGACTTTGCAGCCTTAACGCCAGAGCCCCATGACGTCGTGTCAGCTAAACTAACAGTAAAGGTCTGCAATTATCTGCACAGGCCGACTTTCAAAGACGTAATACGTCCACGAAAACAAGCAGATGGAGGATATTTGATGAGTAAGTCCTCTCATGCTTTGTCATCACAGTCACAAATCCATCTCATGAGCTACAGTCATGAGGAAAATAAGTACATCCCGAGGACTGCTGACTTTTTGGGACGTGTTTGGACGAGAAAACGTGAGATGTAAAAATATAAACACGTCATGTTCTCCAGTGGAAAAATGTTCACTAGTTATTTTTGCCCCCTTTGGAAGAAATTATTTCAAGTAGAAAAGCTTAATTTATTATTCTAAGTCCTCCAGTTCCAAGATGTTTGAGGGTCTTCCTGACCCTTTTAAATCCTCCCACTCCATTTCAGTCAGGTTCAGATGTGGGCATGGCTCCATTAAACTCGGTTTTTTTCTTGTTGAGCAGTTCTTTGGTAGGATGGTTAATGTGCCTTAGCATAACTGTTGTGTTGAAAGGCCAACCTTTGGTTCAGCTTCCAGACAGATGGCCCCACATTCTCTTCAATCACTCTTTGATTGCAAACATTTACAGAGACATGAGAGTCGAGGAATCCTTGAGCATGTTTATGAGGTTTGAGGTCCTATGAGCGGGATCATTGATGTTTTAGTAAAAATGTGTACTTCGTTTTTACGATAGTTTTTCTTTTCTTGGCTCTTAAATTGAGCTGTGAAGAAGCTGTGATGTGTTTTTGCTTATATTTAGAAGTATAGCTTTCAAGTTAAAGAAACCCTTATTAAAGACAGCTTTTTTAATTTATCAGATTTGACCTATGACTCCTAACACCCACATTTTGTGCCATGATGGCCGTCGACACAACCACTGAAGCGGTCCATACCTCCGCCAGGCTTTTAAAAAATCTCTCCTCAGCAGGCAGAAACTGAGTCTCTGGACAAAGAAGGAAATCTGGCTTTTGATTTATTTGTGATATTTTCCTGAGAACATCAAGAAGACATCTCCCTATTTTTCTCATTTCAATTTGAGATGCATTTCCAAAGATAAGACCCCAAATATCCAATATCGCGCTCTCACATTGGCGAATGATTCTTCCAAAAAGCCCCGACTATTATAAATTTTAATTCAGAGCTGTCCGTAACTTTATGAGTAGTTCTGCTAACAAACAAAAGAAAATGACAGAAGCAGTGTGGCAGATGTGATTGCAGTTATAGTTGTGGGCCTTAGTGACATGGCTGCTGAATGGCAAGGCCTGCTTCTAAAAGGACTCCACAGAGACAGTGAAACATTTCCACCTTGATTACATATCTGCATATAACATATCTACCGTCATATGAGCAAAAAGCTGTCTTTCATTCATTTGATCCATATTGATCGGGATCAGGCCGTCGGGGACGTCCCCTGCTACAGTGAAGAAGACATCCTACCATGCAGGTGTATACACATGCACACTTTGGTTCTTGGCTTTAAGGATGACTAAAAACAGCATATTAGCTCTCCACATCGTCTTCAGTCTGCACACACATCGCATCACCCTTTTGTTCTGTCTACTACAGTATACCTCTAACTCTTTCTGTCCTTCTCTCCCTCTCTCTGTCCATCTGTTCTGCTGAGTCGTGCGATCATGAGAGGGTCTATACATCACCTCTCCACCTCCCGTGGGACAACGCAGTGGAGGAGGGGAGAAAAAGAAAAGGGGGAGAGAGTGGACTGGTTCTGTCTCTCTTTCTCTTTTTTTTTTCTTCTCTGCACACACACACACACTCAAACCGCCTTCACAGCAGCAGCAGCAGCTGTTAGCAATGACTGCAAATTGTTTTCCCTGCACCTATTTGTGGCACGCTACTGATTGCAAGGTCCTTTCTCTTCTGCATTTGCGTGCATGAGCGGTCACGTCCACGCCGGTCCGTCCGCATGCGTGCGCGAGCCGGATTAGCGTTTTAGCTGCATTAGGAAGAGACTGAGACCAACACTTAGTTTAATGGAATTTCCATTTTCTACTTTTTTGAGAGCACGGTGTTATCTGATGACGGATCAACGCGCTCTCGTGGAGAGCCGCATAGAGAGCCGAGAGAGCGAGTGATGAAGAGACGGACGGGGGGAGAAAGCAAGAGACAGGGAAAGCAATTGATGGGAAGAGACAGAGTTGTGTGACTGATGAAGGGAGGGGTTTTACTAAACACGCGGTGAGAAAGAGACAAACTGAGTGAAATGAAGAGAATTTAGAGAAAGACACAGTAATGCTCTGAATGTGGGAGGGAGGGCGGCAGCAGAGGGAGATGAGTAGAATGCAATAATGTGATAAAGCAGCTGAGGAATGGAGGTTTTTCTACACTCTGACGCTTTTAGTCCCATTTCTACTTTTTACGGCAGATTTCATCATATTACCAAAGGCCATTTTGGCTCTATTGTGGATAATAGGCTGCTGTGGAATTATTGGAGATGCTGCCTTAGATAATGGTCACTCTCCCTCGCTCTCTGTCTCCCCTGCATGTGAGAGGGAGAGGTAAAGCAGAGGAAGCAAAGGGAGGAGGAGAGAGATTAATAGCATACAAAGATGGGCAGAGTTGGGGGCGATGAAGATAGCAGAAGGTGCAGCATGTAGAAAGGCAGCTAAATGTGTAAGACAAAGTGAGGGGGAGATGGGTTGTGCTCCGTAGTTTGTGTGTTTGTGTGCACGCTCAGACAGATTTGTGAATGTTTTCTTCTAATACAATAAGTGGATCAGAAAATTGGATTTATTCGTCATTATAGCCCTTCTCCAGAGCAAGGAAAGCACCAGAATTCATATATTAAAGGCTCACACTATCTTAAATATCTGGCTTTTTTGGCTATCTTATCCACAGATTGCTTGCATCTCTGAAACATACTGAAAAAGTATGTTTTTGAGGAAAGCTGCAGCATTTAATGGGATTGAAATCACCAAGAAGACAAATAACATCGGTTGCTAGTTTGGTTAGGGATGTGCACAGTTACTAAAATAGTGGATTCAACATTGACACCCTCACTAGCTGTAACCAAAAACAGTAGTCATTTAAACAAATGATTCTTAATTTGCTCATGCTAAAAAGGTTGGTAATGTACTGTTAGACAGCAGCCCGCTCCCTTCATATGGAGCAAGAGGGAAAGTGAGACAGACGGCATCTCATAAGGTTGGTTCTTCAGTGTTTTGATGTAGGGAACGAAAAACTGTGGTTGTCTAGGCTGTAAAATGATTTAAAACTGCTCGACATTAATATACAGGCAAGAAACAAAGGCTGCTAATGCTAGCAGCTAAGCCAAACTCTCCACACCAGCCTGATATAGTGTGCATAATGTCGCACACAGTGCATCCTTTTATCTAACCGTAAATGGTGTAAAAAGGGGCATGGCTTCCAGTTCTGAAACATAAAACCAAACAGTTACGTAAATCTGCATTCCTTTTAATCACCACCAGGGGGCAAACCTGTGGTTTTACAGCATAAAAAGGAAAACGCCCCTTAGCCCTTTTCTCTGTTACCTCAGCCGACACTTTCTTGATGACTTCATGAGGTCGTTCACTAGTTTTAGGCTCAAACATTACGTTTTAGGAAACTGCGATCGTTCTAAGGCATTAGCTAATGAAAGTGCTGTTTCACAATTGGATCCACCCTTCACTCGTCACACTTTTAAAATGCCAAAACTGCAAATTGAGGCATAGTGGGACTTGAGTTTAACAAGTCATTAGCCAGTGAAATTTATATCATTGACTCAAAGTTGTACTTAATGTGACCCAAACTGAGTGAATTTATCTGAAAAGTGTTTACTGAGGTCAGGGCCGAGGCCTCTTTTATCATAGATTTAAACAGGGCTGCAATCTTTCCACAGCAACTGGGTTCGCCCCCTGGTGGCCATTAAAAAGCACGCAGGTTTGCGGCACTTCTGTGTTTTTCACACAGTTTTTCACATTCTGTGTATTTTCACTTTTAAAAGGGAAAATGGAAGCTTCGTCCATCTTTTATAGAGTCTATGGCTGTAATTATTCTCAAATTCCTCACAGCTTCCACTAGACTAGCATGCTTTAACGAGGCATTAACCACAGCTCCACATGGCACATCACCGAAGCCATTTCTCTAAATATATTTAAAAAGCGTGCCTTTCACACCAATAAATCACGTAAACAGACTCTCGTTTAAACTGTTTATTTCACCGCATGGTTGGCTAACATCCTTTCAGTTTGCTGTCACAGTAGTCCCATAATCCAGTATCTCAGTTTGCATTTTTACACTGAGCTTAAACAGGAAGATGGAACAGCAGCTACAGACCTCTGAATTTACATCCATGTTTATGAGCTTGTAATCTTCTCCTTCACAATCAAACATTATAGTTTTCCTTCTTACTTTGCATATTACTCCTCCCCAGCTGTTCAGATACAGTAAAATATGACACGGTCATATAAACAGGGTACATATATGTGTTGGTTTGGACTCTTGGTTGGCTGCAACAGTGGATTTGAAGACATCATTATAAGATCTCCGTTATTAGAGAAAGTAATATTTAGTTGTTGGCCTGATTCATCGCTTCTTCTGTGTTGCAGGTGATTCCTACGATAGAAATATATGCTAAGAATTGAACCGATGGAGAGATTTAGTGCACGTACATAACTGTAGGTGTAAGCGTAGCAGCCACAGACAGCACAGTATAGATTGCCTATAAGCCCACAGCTATAGAAGACGATCTCACTGGAATATGGTAGGATAGAAGGTGGGGGCAGTTAAAGGGGTGGAGGAATCAAGATGGAGGGAAGGTGAAGTGGATTGAAGCAGAAGGAAGGATGTGAAGTCGAGAGGAGGAGAGAAAAAAGCGCCTGAAGAAACACAGGAAGGGAGAGAGAAGGAGAAACTGAGGAAGAATGACAGAGGGAAGGAGGGAAGGGGAACCCATTGCCCTGAGACTAAAGCAGAGTGAAAAAGAGTGAAAAGAGAAGGAGAGCGCAGAAGAGTGATAGCCTTACAGCAGCACCTAATGGCTTCTCTGGAGAGAGGGAGAAAGAGAGAGGGATGGGAGGAGAAGGCATAATGAGGGGGCTATGACAGAGGCAGAGATAGATTTAGAGAGGTAGATGGAGAGAGAGACAAAGAGAGGTGGAGGTTACACGGCCGCTCAGTAAAGATGGAGTCAAAGAAAACAGGAGAAGAGAGTGAAAAGCGGTAAATGGTGAAAGGGAGGAGAGGGTGGAGACGAGGGAGGTGAATGATGGCCGCTGAGGTGGGGGGGAGGGATGGATACAGCCGCTAAATGAGCAACAGTGGGAATAAAGATGGATGAGCGTGGACGAAGAAAAACAAATGTGAAACAGGTAGAAAAACAAATGAAAGCGTGAAAGAATGAGGCGGGTGCAAACAAAGCAGGGCGGAGGAATAAATGGGAAGATGGATGGAGCTGAAGGGGTGGATGGAGAACAAGGGGGAGGGAGGAAATGGTGGCATGGGGTGGAGGAGTGAAGAAAAAAAGTGGAAAAGCAATCAGATGAAGAAGAGATTGAGAGAATGGAAGACAGAGCTGGTGTGACAGCAGAGGAGGAAATTGAAGAGGAGGCTGTTGAGTGAGAGATGGAGGATGCTGTACGGATAAAAAGGCAGTTTACTGTCACAACGAGGGGGAGGAGAGGGGAGGGGAGGTAGACGGAGAAGGGAGGATGGACGGATGCGTGGAACGTATCTTCACCTCCGTTAACAGCCGTGTAATAGCACTGATCACAGCTGTGAATAATTCAAAACCTCTAGTTGGGAATTCTCTCAGGGAAGAGACGGAGCAGTCGCCGTGGCGATATCACACGTACCCGCACGCCTTTGAGACGCACGCTCGTGTTTGTGTGTGTGCACAACGCATGTCGTGATATAGACGAGTGAAGAGAAGAGACAGAGCGGTCCGCCTGCTGCAGCTCAAAGTCGTCCCTCAGATGTTCCATTCTCAGCCGCCATGATTAGATTACACAGGAACACATCAGTCTTCTCTCTCATAACACACACGCGCTGACATCGCTCAATCACTCACACACACACCGTCAGATCCCAGCTTCCCTCTCGTCTGCCTCCCCGTTTTGTCTTTAAGGTCTCCATGGCGACCGTTTCCAAGGTGATTTACTGTAGCACCTGGTCCCTCTCAGGGTGGTACACTCGCCTGCTCGCCTCAATCACTCCCCGGCCACCAATGATCTCATCCCTCCGCTCTCCTCCTCTTCTTCTTCCTCTCCTCCTGCCGTGTTGTCGCAGACGTGATTTACACCCGTCTTCTGTCCTCCCGCCGCTCGTCATGTTCAGCCGTCCGTGACCGTTTATTCACCTTATATAAAGCATCAGGATGATATAGAGGTGGTAATAAAGGTATTCATAAGAAGGAGGTCATTAGATTAGCTTATGAAATGCTTTACAAGGTTCAACAAACATTAGTGATTAATAGTGTTGAACCAGACGCTTAATTGATTAGGGATGATTAACAGAAAATTTATAATCACCCTAAGCTCAGCGAGGAAGATGTGAGGGAGTCCTGGCCTGGGTTTGAACCGACACTGTCTAACCGCGGAGCCACGAGCAGCAGGAACTCCTTCGCGTCGATGGTTTTAGCTGTTTAGGTCCTTTTTAAAGGTACATCAGTCAGCCACAACACTAAAACCACCTGCCAAATACTGTGTAGGCCTCGTTTGTGTCACCACAGCAGCTCTGAGCTACATGAGTGTCCTCTGTTGTCTGACACCAGGGCCTTGGCTGGAGATCAGTGCAGATGTGTTCGGTGGGTCGGGTTTCTTCTGGTCCTCCAGGCACTCCGTGAGATTGGGCTGATGGGACTCTGTGGGCTCTTTGTCACATTCTTTTCCACATTTTTGTGACGCTGGGGGAGGACTCTGCCATCTGAGAGTGTTTTTGCAATGAGGGGTGTGCTCAGTGACAGCCTCTCTACCTGTAAGATGGATGGATTTGGAACCCCAAACCGTCCCTAGTTACGCTTCTATTGGTCTGGCTGCTGAGGGACTTCCCATCATGCACTGAGCATTTCTCCTTTACTCCTGTCTTTGTACTCCTGCTTCATCTTTGTCTTTTCTCTCCTACTTTGTCCTTGTCTCTCTATGCTCATCTTTTTGTCTCTCCTCTCTTTCCCCTCAGCTCCTGCTGGTCACAGTAGATGGCTGCCCCTCCTCTGGTCCGACTGGAGGTCTTTTTCTGTTAAAAGGGAGTTCTTCTTCCCTGTTGTCACCATAAAGTGATGGTCACAGCGGGTCATCTGATTTTCTGTGCTCTATCTCTAATATTGCAGGGCTTTTACCTTGCAGTATAAAGCGCCTTGATGCATTTGTTGTTGTGAATTAGCTCTGTGTAAATAAAACTGAATAGAAAGTGTGTGCAATCCGGTCTGCTGTCCTAGCCTCAGGGGGCAGTAAGGAATACTTTGGGGGCTTACAGTGTAGGCGCTGTATATTTGTGTGTTTGGTTTGGACTGTATGATTAGATTAAAAACGCTTATGCATGGAAGTTTATCTGGGACCAGACTCAGATTCCCGCCTTTGTACATTTTGGGTTGCACGTGCTGCTTGTTTTAAATCCCCACACAGGATTTCTACCAGAACAGTTGTGCAGTCTGAGGAAAAAACTGTAATTAATTCAATAACCTGGTTCTTTCCTTTAACAGGCAGTTTTTAGACGACATTTTAAGGTAACAGTAAGCTAAACTTACACACTGGCTAACCTGACAGTAGCTTAAAGAAACATCTTAAAATGTGCTACATTTAAAAGGAAAAAAACCTTCATTTTTAGAGGTTTTCCAACACTCTAGTGGAAACCCTGGCATCCGAACTTCATGGGAATAAGAGTTTCAGTCTAAAGTGTTCATATAATGCATATAATGTTCTCATTTTTAACTGTAATAATAAATGTGAATCAATACAGTTTTTTGTTGTTGTTTTTTTTTTTTGCAGAGATCATAGTTTAAAGAATTTCACGCTACACGACTGCAAACGAGCGTGAAGTGACATTCCAGGCTTGCTGCTGTCTGTGGGTGGCATCCTGTGTCTGCACAGAAATCCCTCGGTTAAACACAGAGCCTCCAAACAGCGTTCATGCTGCAGGGACTCATTTAGTCAAACTGATCCACTCCTGCATGCCTACATGCATTTCACAGCATCGCTGCATGGCATCATGTCGCTTCAGTTATGGTTAAAGGATGATCCCCAAGAAACCCTGTTAACCCAGTCGATTGTTTTTGAGCCTGTGAGGTGAATTTTATGAAGGGGGAAAAAAGGAAAGTGGAAGGTTGAGTGTGTTTCACTTTGACATTGATCTGTAAATTATGTGTGCGTGAGGGTGAGTGTGCGTAGATTCAAAAGATTCCGAAATAGGCCAGTTAGGGTTTAAAGTAGAGAGATGTTAGAGATTAAACAGACCTCTGTGGGGAGCAAAACTCCTCTCCAGCAGTTTAAATATAACTCTCTTCTGGGAGAAACTGAGTAAGTCTACAAGTGTGTGTGCCTGTGTGTGTTTGAGGGGGCCGGGCTGGGTTAGTGGGTTTATGTGTTGTTCTACATGTGAAAAATATGTGGCTAAGAAACTTTGATCTGTCCTTATTGCTCCGTGCATATTTGTATTTGGGGAGCAAATGTGTTTACATATTCGGTTTTATTTTTCCCTGTGGGAGAAAACCTTCATGTTTTAGGATGAAGACTTGTTTTGGGCCAGTTTAAGCTTCCAGGAAATTCATGTAAAGCGATGTAATGCCCTCTGAAGCGATGGAAATGTGACTGTGTGTGTGTGTGTGTGATTCTTGAAGTGATGTCTTCTTTACCTTGGAAGCTGTGGGGATAGTTCAACACTGTAAGGTCTGCCTTCACCATCTGCTTGGTGTTAGTGTGTATGTGGGATTATGTATATGCATGTGAATCACTCAGCAGGAGCTGCATAACATGCATAAAGCTTGCGTTTAACCATAAGCTGCAGTGCACCATCTTTTATTTTTAATCAAATACTTTCTTCACCAAGTCACTGACTTCCTATCTTTGTGCTAAACACATATTTAAAAGCATAGCAAGCTGTCTGTTTGACGACAAGCTAAAGACGACCTTTATAGAAGATTTTATTGATGCAGAAATCGATGTACAGGTGTCAAAAAGTGCAGTTCCACTAATGGCCACACGAGGCTACATGCAAACACAGTCACTCCCTACAGATTCATGTGTTGACATGCCTAACTTTACAACAGAAATAAACGTGTTTATAGCCTGAAATCAAAAAACTGTTTAAGCTTCTGAAGCTAATTCGCTCCTTCAGAACAATTCAAGAGGTTTGGGAGGCTGGAACGTGGAATATTTGAAAATCTCGCATCGAATTAGAACACAGAGGCCAAAGGAAGTCTTTTCTCTGAACAAGCCACAGCAGCTTTGAGAATCAGCTGGAACCAGAGCTTTCTGCCTTGGTTGTGCTGTCAGTGCCTTTTGGAGCATTTTTAATGGGTTCCTGAGAAATAGTTTGGCCTGTGGTACGGTACAGCCCTTCCAAGAGGTTTTTCTTTTAGTTGAATTCGATTCTAGTATTTTAATAGTTTACTGCTTAGCGCTAATTAGCAGAAATTCTTGTATACCGAGCATTAGCTGATACAGCAGCTTAGCATTCCCACCTGTTGTCCAAATATGGTGACTTCTGGCTCCAAAAAAAAAATAAACACTGCAGTTATTAAAAACAGGGAGTTTTCAACATGCAGGGTCCAGAAACTATCGGGTCATGTCATGGTTTCTATGTCCAGTTTTATATGCAGTAAGCATCCTCTGTCCAATTCTGTTTCCATCTTTATCTTTTTCTGTTGTTTATTAGTCTCATATGTGGCTTTCCTCACTCGGCATTGGATTCATTCGACTTAATTGCACTTAATTAGAGTTAATTACTCTTAATTATGTTTGAATTACATAAAAAGTAACAATGTTTTAGTACTGATGAATGGAAATTGATGATGGGTAATAAAAAGCCAAATGACAGTCAAGTTTAAGACAAAGAGTGGGAAAATGAAAACAGTGGATTATAGACTAAATAACGTAATTATTGCTTTTATCCTCAAAAACAAACTCTGGCTTTCAAATTAAAGGAAAATTCTGTCCCCATGTTTTCGCATATTGTGGGAATTTGGGGGTTGACAACACAAAGGAAATTGTGTGCTATAGCCTGTATGTGAGCATACGGTGTCTTCTGCCATCCATTTCACAGCTTTTGAAATATAATCCCTCATGCGTCTGTAGCTGCTGTCTACATCTCCATTCATTCAGGCTGAAACCTTTGAAAATAACAAACTCCACTCCAGCAAACAGGCACATTTGGCAGTCACATTGCCACCTCATTCTTCACGATGCAGTGCTTTTGATTTGCATATTTTGCCACACCTCTCATGCGTCACGGGAGGGGGTCACAGTTTAAGGTCAGCCAGCATGAATCCCAAGGACATTCAGGCATGGATGAGCCCTGGCTGCGAAGGCGCCTTCTGTGACCTTCAGCTGGCTACGGTAACCAGGGACACGGCTTGGATTTGCCCATAAACCTTCACCTGCTGCAGATCTTCTGCTCATCTGAATAGAGACTTGGGGAAAAAATCCGATACATTTCCTGCTCACTGTCTCAGTCTGATTGCAGCTGTAGCCTCTGTAACAGACTAATGAAGCATCTCCTTATCCACCCAACCCTCGCTTTGCATCTCCTCTCTCCTCTTCACACCCTCCCCCTCCTCCTCTTACACAAGCGGGTGACAGATGTGAGCCACTCTGGAGAGCACGCAGACACCCAGCGCTCGGCTGCCAGGCGCCGATGCTCTTATAGGTTGTGTGTGAGTGTGTGTGTGTTTCTTTTGCATAAACTTGTAGTAGTGCTGTAGTAATCTGTCCCTTTTTCTTTGCTTTTCCAGTGTGGGTGCATGTGTTTAGGTGTGTGTGTTATTTCAGTGTAGCAAGTGCAGCCTTTAATCTCACTGCTGTGTGGTCGCAGATGGGATTTTCATCTCAGCTGGAGAGTGGATGTTCATGCCAACAGGGGTATTTCCAGTATTTTCTAAATGGTGTAGAATTGAGGGGGGGCTAGTCCTGTTAGCTCATGAGCAAACTTCCTGCATTCGGAGGCATGGCTGCCGCTTAACAGTATGGCAGCAGATGTTTCAGTAATGAAGCTGAGAAAATGCAGAATTGTTACAACTGTCAATGTGTTTTATTCTACTCAATGGTAGAAGTAGTTGTTTAGCTTAGCTTACTTTAGCTAAATAAAGGGTTTAGAGAATTACAGGAAGTGGACCAAGCCACTGCGGCGCATTTAGGGGGAGTCCATTTTTGTCTAGGATGGACCGTCTCCTAGGCTAGGCGCTTCGCTCATGTCCTATCGGGAGGAGTCCCTGGGGCAGACCAGTGCTCACTGAGTGGAACAGATCTCTCGGTTAGCTTGGGAACACCTTGGTATCCCCCCCGGAAGGGTGAGGAAAGTCTGAGCTTCTCTGCTTAGACTCCTGCCCTCCTGTGAGCTGAACCTAGATAAGAGATAGAAAATGGATGGATCCCTTATCTTCTACTTATCCAAAGTCAGGTCATGGTTGTAGCAAGGCAAACAGGGTATTCCAGATGTCCTTTTTCACAGCAACACTTTGGGATCCCCAGGAAGAACTGCAAAGTGTTCCAGGCCAGATGAAATATATAATCTGTCCCGCAGGTTCTGGGTCTTCCCTTCCCCTCCAAGTTGTATGTACCCAGAAACTCCACAGAGACCCATCCAGGCAACACTCTGATCAAATGCCTGAACCACCTCACCTGTCTCCCAGGAAGGAAACTCTATCCTGAGCCCTTCCAGCTCTCAGAGCATTTCACCTTATCACTAAAGCCTCAGTTATACTTTTCACGTCCACTCGGGTCCAAGTGGGGTAAATTTCATGAACAGTGAACATGAGGGTCCATGTGGATGTCCACCTGCTTGCCTGTTTCAATGATTGCGCAAACTCATCTGTAGAGAATTTATATTACAATGCACCGACTAGGCATGCGCCCCAGGCAGTGGACTTTAAAGAAATATAACAGGAATAACTACTTAGCCATTGGATCTCCAGCCATCCGTGTCCGTAACAGAGTATGATCAAGGCCTAGGGCTGAGCCCAGCCACCCTGTGGAGAAAACCCATTTTAGCTGCTTGTATGCCCAACCTTATTTTTGCGGGCATATCTCACATTTCATGACCACAGGCCAGGGTTCGAGGGTTGGAGGGTTGATCAGCTGATAAATCGAAAGCTTTGCCTGCCTTCCTTCAGCTTCTGCTGTCACAGTGTCCAATTTTCCCCAATGTGGGGGGTCGTTGCTCAAAATAATGCAGTACACATCGATTACTTTTAGAAAATATCATGCTTAACATTACTTAAGTACTCTGTCAAGAAGGTAATTTTTCACTACTGCTTCTGTAACATGGCCTGAAATACGCTGTCACATTATCATACCAGTGAACAATACAAACATGTTAGCACACCAATGCAAATCCCAGTCCTAATGATGACACGCAAAGTCGGTAAAAAAATCAAATCAAAAGCCCAAGAGGTTACCTGTTTTGTTACCTTTTGGAGATGATTCAATTCAAGTTTATTTAAATAGCGCCAAATCACAACAACAGTCGCCTCAAGGCGCTTTATATTGTAAGGTAGACCCTGCAGGCTCTGGCTGCTTGGCTGGAGTCTGCATGCGCTCAGCGTTAAAGTCATTTTGAGTTCTTTATCAGCTTTTATGCAGATGCTCACAAAGAGTTGGTTTTGTGTTAGCAGCAGTGATCTTTAGACAGGATACAGTTTGCTATTGTGTTCTTTCCCTTTCGTGCAATTACAGTTAAGCTACTGTTCATATCTAAATTCCTTAAAAACTGTTGACTGTGACGCCATTTCCCTCCAACCTGCACACAAACTGAAGTCGGATGATTGCAGCACGAGGAAAGAAAATTGCATGTTTGGAGGGGTTTTGTATCTACTTGTCTTGTAGGTGACTGAGGAGCCATAATTGCATCAGATTATTGAGTTTAGGGCAGAAATATCTTACATTACTGCCATATAGAAAAATGTAATGTGATTACCGTAATGTGTTACACACAGTGCTGACTTTTTGTTAAGGGTCAAGTAACTAATGGTAATAGAAAATAAAAATAAAAAAAATCAACTTTTTTTATTTTACTGTAATCATCAGGTCACATGGCAGCAACTGAGTGAATTAGACATGGACAAGATGAAAAGTTGGGGGTGAAAAGGTGATTTAAGTGACATGCATGGTTGTTGGTGCCAGACGGACTGGTCTGAGTACTTCAGACTGCTGATCTACTGGGATTTTCCTGCATATCTATCATTAGGGTTAATAGAGAATGGTAAAACTAAGAAAAAAAACAATCAGCTGCAGTTCTCTGGGTGAAAATGACTTGTTGATGTCCGAGGTCAGACTTTTTGATAGAAAGACAACAGTAACTCCACTCTTTACAACAAAGGTATGCAAGAGAGCATCCATCAAACCTTGAAGGAGATGGGCTACGGCAGCAGAACACTACACCAGGTGCCAATAACAGGAAACTTTGGCTAAAAGATTTGGACAGTAGAAGATTGGGCTCATTAGTACCAAGTGATCATCATTTAAACAGCCAAGGTCTCTCTGGGTGATTTTGCTGACCCATCTTCTGATGGCTGCTTCCAGCGGGGAAAAAACAGGCCATGTCACAAAGTTCAGAACATCTCAAACAGCTTTCTTGAACACTCATTGTTCTGTCTACCTCGTCTCACACACAACCAGTTGGGAAAGATGGCCGCCCCCCTGAGCCTGGTTCTCCCGAAGCTTTCTTCCTTTCAAAAGGGAGTTTTTCCTCCACACTATCGCCAAGTGCTTGTTCAATAGGGAATCATCTGATTGTTGGGTTTTTCTCTCTGTTATTGTAAGGTCAATAAGGGACTGCTGTTTATGAATTGGCGCTATATAAATAAAACTGAATTGAATCGAACTAAATTTTACTCGATGCCCTCCACAGTTACCAGATCTCAATCCAATAGAGCACCTATGGGATGTCGTGGAACGGGAGGTTTGCATCATGGATGCACGGAAGACAAATCTACAGCAACAGAGACCAAAATCTCTGAGGAATATTTCTGGCAACTTGTTGAATCGAAGTCTCAAACAGTTAAGGCAGTTCTGAAGCTAAATAGGGGTCCGATCCAGTACAGCTTTACCGAATGAAGTAGCCCAAAGTGTATTTACCTAAACTAATTAATGCATTATTATCTCTTATAAGTAAAGAGATAAATAAACAATGAAGTGACTAAACCAATGTGAACAGATGCCACTGATATATGGTGTACTCACTCTGTGCACAGAAAATCATGACCCTGAAATAGAGCACCAGACTGCAGTGACTCAATCAGACCCGAACAAACTGGGTGCCAGTCCCTGCATACCAATGCATTCACATAAACACAAATACAGTTAATGCAGCAGACGCATATTTCAGTCTCTCTTATACACGCACACACACACACACACGCACACACACATATTTCCGCTCACTTCATGTGTAATGTAATCACCTAGGCTCTCCATGCCTGCTAACCCAATAAAGCTGACAGTCTCCAACACACACAGTTACATACACACAAACAAACACACACATGCTCCAGAATACATTCAACTCTCTCTTGGTTTCTTCTCCTTTCCGCCTCAGTTTTTCTGCCACTAACTGTCCGACTTACAGGAACTGTTTCAGTTACAAACTTCAGCCTCTGACTGAGCTCTTATTTGTTAGCAGCTAAGCTTCAAGTCACTTTATCCACTGACCCATTTCTGCTGAACAGCTCAGAGTTTGGGGCTGACTCGAGCCGGTCCGAGGTGCCAAAACGAAGCGTCTGGGGGAGAGAGAGTTGGATCGACGGGGCTGACAGAGAAAACAGACACAGAGCGTGCTCTTTCTTACATTATTAACAACGCTCACACGAGAGGACGAAGAGAGTGGAAGATTGGTTGAACACATTAATGCTGCACGGGAGACTCGTTTGTACCCGTGTGTACTGTCTGCTGTTTGTTCGGGTCTGCCCGGTTGTTGCGGAGGGTGACCAGGCGCGGCGGCCATAACCGCTCCTCCGAGCGCCATCTGCTCCACGCTGCAGCAACTGTTGCCAGGGTACCTGCTCTCCTCTCCTCCCCTCCAGCCCACCTTTTACTCCTCCTCCTCTTTTGGCTCATCACCTCCATCGCATCCTCTCGATTTTTCTCCCCAAACAAGATCTACGCTCAAATCCTCCTCCTGTGGTTGTCCTTCTGCTCTCATGCCTCGTTTCTCTCCACACACATGCTCTTTTCTCTTCCCTCCAATTAATTTAATTTGCCTTTTCATTCTGAAGAGGATACCTGCTTTTGATTTAATGAGCTTTATTGGCGTGAGATTTAATTCTTTGTATATTAGCGACGCTCCAGTGAAGTATTAACAGCGCTGAAATAGTACTAATTCTAATTCATTTACTGTGTTTCCATTATCGTGTCTGTCTTCTCCGTTTGTCTTTATTTAACTAGAAGATGTGTCGGAGCTGTGCTTTCTTTAGGAAGATGCCACTGTGCTGCTTTTTCACCACCTCCAGGAAAATCTTTAAGACTTTTTCCTCTCCTCTTTCCTCTCTAACCCGTCTTTCTTCCGTTTTTTCACTCCTTTGCAGTTGTGTGGACATGACTCAGGGCCCCTTCTCTTCAGAGAAGAGATGGAACCAAAGAAAGAGTCGAGAAAAGAGGACTTTGATGGGGCGGGGGGTGTTTAGAGAGAAGGAAAGAAAAGTGGTAGAGTGAGAGAGGGAGAGATCGTAGATCAGAGCCGTCATGATTGAGCCATCTGCTGAGAGGAGGCCAGTGAGACCCGCACACACACGCCTGTGCTTAAAGATCACCACTGCCACCCGCTGGTCATTTCCCAACACTACAGCTCGCCGTCCTTCCCCACTCTCATGCATCGTCTAACTGCTGCGCTGCCATCCGGGCACAAACATGCCATCCAAAGATGAGACACGTAGCTCTGAACATCGATCAGTCTGGTCTGGCTGTCTGGTGAGCCAGTCCTAAGCAGCCGATTCTGTTTGCTCCACAGGGCTTTTTGTGCTCTAATATATGAGGTTTATCTACACGTAACTCCTTTCTAAGAAGAGCCGAGCCTCAATGCGGATTATGAGGCTTTGGCTCTTTCAAAACATATTGAGTATACTGGTGTGTTACTGACGCGAGCCAGCGTTGTGATTTGGTGCTGTAATCCCGCGTTCGCTGTTTCATTCTTGCCCTGCAGTTAAATGTGATTTGTTGTACACTCTTTGTTCCTGTGTGCTGGTGCATTTTTATGCGAGCAAACACTCTTTACTGGCCTGAATCATTCTTTCCTCTCCTCTCAGTCCTCCCCCTTTCTATTGCTGGCAGGCCTAAACAATGTCCACTCTCGTTCAGCTGTCTAACCTTTAATAGATCCATAAACACTCCACTCCCATTGGCCAGAGCAGGCCATTTCATCCTATTAGAGATTAGCATACGCCTGAGTGGAGGAGGAAGTGCTCTTTATATGCTAATGAGGAGATAATGTATGCAGCACAGCGAGGACAAGCCGGTGCCCCCGTTGGGAGGACTCAGGGTGGCCCAGCGTGCTGAATCTTGAGGCAGTCTTGTCTTTATCTTGTTTTTCACTGTCATTCACAGACAGCTGGACTGTGTCTTTGTGAGTTAAAATACATCACAAGGCTCGACTGCAGCGTTATGGCAAAAAAGGACCATGCAAAGCCGGCAGTCTAAATGCCTCCATCTCTGATAGTGTATAAAATATGCCTTCCTTATGTATCTGATCTTATTGTGTGGCATTCACTTGTGATAAAGAGCGATAACAATGACTCGGTGGAGAGGAGATTTTCAGAGTCTGAAATGGTTTTGTTAGATGCCGAGAAGCTCCTTTTTGTTTGGTTTTACGCCTTTAACCGAGCATACATGATTAAAAATGGCTTCAGTGGAATATTTAAACATCTTGGAAAATACATATACTTTGCTTTCTTGCAAAGAGAGTGTTAGCGCTGAGAGTTTTGACCTGTATGGTTTACAATTACACCTTCGCGTGTATTCTTTTGACTCACTTGGCATTGCTAAAGAGAAATTCTTAACAGAAAAACTGTAAGAGTTTGTTTACCATGTGGCTAAATGCTACCTAGCTATACAGCATGTAGTGATTCACTGGTGACCTCGTGGAAGTTCTTTCTTTGCCTTCCCGTCATCGAGTTTCGTGTAATTTCTCCTGATATACTGACAGACAAATAGACAACATACATACAACCTGGTTAGGAATAATATTATTGCAGCTGTAGCTTTATAGAGCTTTAGGGGGCGATCGTGGCTCAAGAGTTGGGAGTTTGCCTTTTAATCGGAAGGTTGCCGGTTCGAGCCCCGGCTTGGACAGTCTCGGTCGTTGTGTTCTTGGGCAAGACACTTCACCCGTTGCCTACTGGTGGTGGTGGTCAGAGGGCCCGGTGGCGCCAGTGTTCAGCAGCCTCACCTCTGTCAGTGCGCCCCAGGGTGGCTGTGGCTACAATGTAGCTGCCATCGCCAGTGTGTGAATGTGTGGATGACTGGATGTGTAAAGCGCTTTGGGGTCCTTAGGGACTAGTAAAGCGCTATATAAATACAGGCCATTTATAGATGCTAGTTGGCTGATTTTTTTTTTAGCTTTTCACACAGAAGGTGGAGCTACAGCCTACTGTTTCCTGTCTTTATTCTATAGACTGTATATAAAAAGTTGCCATAGCTTTTGGATATGAGAAGGTTTATGATGCAGAACCATCATCAACCTGCATTCTTTCTAATGGTCAGCAGGGGTCAAGTCCTTTGACTACCCACTTTACTCTGTGACCTCATTAAATTCATTGTATTTTGTTAATTGTTGTCATTATTAAACTCAAGAAGGGTGACAGAGAAGGGCCTGCTTTAGGGAGGAGCCAACTGATGACATCATAGTGGCTACCTTCACCTCTTATATACAGTCCATGCTTTATCCTAGGCTAAGCCATCTGGCTGCTAGCGTCATATTTAAATGACAGCTGTGCAAGTGTGCTGTGATGTCTTATTAGCGATAGCCCACCTGACCTGCTGCCTTCTTCTTTCTAGGAGCAAGGTGTGGTGGGGATGTCACGACCACCTGGCGCCATACCACCTCCTCACCCCGCTGGCGGCGTTGCCTCTGGGGTGGGCCCCAACCAGGGATCAGGTCCGCCTCCGGTCTACCGGCAGGACGTGATGAAGCAGATGATGGTGATGGAGCAGGAGAAGAGGGCGCAGATGCACATGATGGAGCAGCAGAAACAGCATCTCTTAAGAGAGCAGAGACAGCAGCAGCAACTCTTGGCTGAACAGGTGAGTTTATGTTCATGTCATTCAGTGGGGTGATGATTAAACAGGAAGGAAGGCCTCTGTGACTCATCTGTCACCCATTAAATTATAATTTGTGCGTGTGCGTGTGTGTGTTTGCCTTGTTTGTTCATACATCCATGTAGATTTGTCAGCATCTTCAGCTCAAACAAGAGCAGCTCATCCTCTCTTCTTCCTTACTGTTGTCTGGTTGCATGTATAATTACCCTCAACCAGCCCCCTCTTCACTACTTCCTTTTCATCTCTTCAGTGTGTGTCTGTGTGTGTGTAGATGTGTTTTTGTCACATGCCGCCTGCTGTGATAATATGGTGTTTTCTTTTTATTTCTCTCTCTGTGAGGGAATCAAGTGTTAAAAGAGTTCTGAACTCTGAAGTCACCACCCACTACGAAGGGTTTTAATTGGATCTGCAAAAACATACACAGACACGCAAATATGGGTGCCCAAAAGGAACGCCATCCTGCTGGGATTTAGTGTATGTTGTTAACTGAGTATAAAATGAGCAACCTGTCCATGCATACATTCAGGACCCGCTTTAAAATGTGCTTATTAATGACCAGACCTTTCAGGTTTCTCTTTATACCTGCAGAACAAACTGCGGCTACGTCATTACACTAATCAGTTATGATGCTGTTAATGCAAACGAGCGTCACACAGGTTATGTACGCAAATCTAATCCCGTCAGCATGCATCTTCCTCTCTTCTTCTCTACAAAAACATCTGTTTTAGTACAGTTATACCCAACATCTGCCTAAACCCAAAAGTAAAAACATCTGCCTAAATTCAATTACACCAACATCTGTCGTAACTCAGCTGTATCAGCATCTGTCTTAACTCAACCAACATCTGTCTCAGCTCAGCTGTATCAGCATCTGTCAGAACCTGTCTTGACTTAGCTGTGCCAACATCTGCCTGAACTGGCTGTACCAACATCTATTTTAACTCCACTGTATCAGGTGGCCAACATATAACAAACTCTAGCAACATCTGTCTTAACTTCATTATACCAGCATCTGTGTTAATGCAATTATATCATCCATCTTAACTCAATTGTACCAGTGCCTGTCTTAACTCAGCTGTACCAACATCTGGCTAAACTCAGCTGTAACAACATCTGTGTTAATGCAATTATACCATCTATCTTAACTCAGATATATAT
>NW_024582396.1:238658-317278 GCF_018398535.1 Haplochromis burtoni
TATATATATATCTGTCTGAACTCAACTGTTCTGATATCTTCTTCTGCTGTGCCCAATGCTGTTTACCCAACACATCTTCCCAAAGCACCAAATCACAAAAGCAGTTGCCTTAAGAGGCTTTATGTTGTAAGGTAAAGACCCTACAATAATGAGGCGAAAATCCCAACAATCAAAGGACCTTTGAGCAAGCACTTGGCAACAGTGGGAAGGAAAAACTTCCTTTTAACAGGAAGAAACCTAGGATCAGGGAGGGGCGGCCTCTCTCAGGTAGAGGCGGCCTCTCCTGAGCCTGGGTGAATTTGTTTAGGATGAGGGGAGGAAGAGAGGACAAAGACACACTGTGGAAGAGAACTGGAGATTAATATTAACTAATGATGAAATGCAGAGTAGGGCTGCAGCTTAAACAGATTATTTTGGTAGTTGACTAATCTGCCAATTTTCTTTAATTAGTCGATTAGTCAATGATTACTTGTCTCTTATCTCCACTTCCTGTGGGCAAACTTCCTGTTCTAGGCTCCAGTGACTCACCTGCTTAAGTCTGCCCACCTGTGATTAGCACCCTGTTGTCTCGTCCCACAGCAAATGAAAATAATGACCTAGGAAACACATGAATTTGAAAATAATCAAATGTATTTTTAACATTAAAAATGAAATAAATAAAAATATTGGGTAAAACAAGTTAAAATGCTAGTATTTAAACAAAAAAATAACGTGCAAATAGGAAACAAAAAATGGCTTCTGCCCATAAGTTTAAATAAAGCTTCAAATTAAATCAGAAAGATTTTGTGCCCTGATATTGCAGTATAACAGAGAGTGGGTTCAGGGTCACCTGATCTGGACCTAACTATATGTTTTATCAAAAAAGAAAGTTTTAAGCCTAATCTTGAAAGTACAGAGGGTGTCTGTCTCAAATCCAAACTGGGAGCTGGTTCCACAGAGAGGGGGCCTGAAAGCTGAAGGCTCGGCCTCCCATTCTGCTTTTAAATGCTCGAGGAATGCTGCAGTCTCAGAGCGAATATGAACTCTTTAAGATAAGATGGAGCCTGATTATTCGAGACCTTGTATGTGAGGTCGCCGCTGTTCCCAGCATCTATAGAACTTCATCAAACTTTAACTGTATCAGTATTGTGGAATATCGGTGCCTGATCTTGACAGTATGAACAACTGTCTCAAGTCTCACTGCCTCACTGTACCGGAACCCTTATTGTACCTGGACTTAACTAACATCTACTGTAACAAGCATCTGTCTGTTCTCAGCTACATCTGTCTCTACCTTAAAATCTCCTTCATCAAACATTTGTGTACCTACATCTTTATATTATTTACTTTTGGCTGTTATTGGCTCTTTAAGAGCAGGCATGGGTCCAGCTCAAGTGGCCATTAGAGGAAGTGCAGCTTTTAGCACTTTACCACATTGGCTTCAATCCGGCTATAGAGGAGCAAAAGAAAAGTTCTTCTGCTAAACTATTCGTACTGTCAAGTGTGATTCTGTTCTTCTGTGTATCTCACGCCCTAATGATACAAAATTCATGAAATAGGTATGAGCAGCTGTAACACGCTTTCAGCATACTTGCTTAACAACTTCCATCTGTCTGTGTCTGCAGCTCCAGCAGCAGCAACATCTCCCCAGACAAATCGGCCAGGGCCAGAGGAATCCATATCCCCAAGTCAATCAGTACCAAGGTGAGACACATGAGCACGTGCGTTCATGTCACCTGTGCAGCAATGCACACACGGCATGCGCCTGCGCAAGAATGGCTGCACCCCACAAGATTTTCTCACACATTATTATTTATTGGAAAATTATGGATTTAGCACCCAGATGGTTATGTGTGTGTGTGGGGGGTGGCTACAATTACACACGCATGTTTTGTCAGCAACAAGTATGGTATACATGGTGGCGCTCCAAGACATTTAGGGACGTAACAGATTTTGCAGTTCATTCGGTGCCACGTTCACAGACAGATATGTATGCAAACAACAGCACTGACCAAACATCACCCTGAAACCAAGCCTCGTCCTTTCTGTCTGTCTCTGTCAGATACATCAGTTGGTGCTCAGATGCTCTCCAGCCTCTCTCTCTCTCCTCCTCTCTCCGGGAAAAGAAATACAAAATAAAAAAATAAAAAATTCTGCTCTGCCTGTTACCACGGCAACTTGTCTGTCCTGGATCCCCCAGAGTTCCGGTGAAGTCGGAGAGATGGATGAGAGCAGGGGAAGTGGGAGAGAATGGGAGGAGGAGTGAGAGCGGGGTGGCTGGCAAGTAGAGGAAAAGGTAGATGGTTCGGTGGGTAGAAGGAGAGGTTGAACGGAGAGATGAGATGATGAAGAGACAAAGAAAATACAGAGGAAGCGACAGAGAGAGAGGAGGAGAATGAGGAAGAGAGTCAGGCTGAAAAACCATTTATAGCCATCAGTGTCTGCAAATGAAAGAGATAATATGGAGAGGAAGAGGAAGCTCCGGTGTGAAACTCCGGCCTACAGATATACACATTAACTCAGCTGTCCTGCAGTGTATCTGTGATTGTGCTCATATCACCTACAAATCTCACAGTTGATATATTTGTGATCTGTGAAGTATATAGACAGTTACCTGCAACTCTACTCACTTCCTACTTACTGGAGTGAGTGATCCTCTTCATTCTCGCTCCTCTGTTACATTTTCAGCCTGAGCTGTGAGGTGTGGGGTGGGATTAGTGGAATGATGTCAGAAGTGGGTTTATTATAGGATTTAAAGCCATTTCCACGCTAGCAGACCTCCTCAGCTCAGCTGCTTCTGAGCATCTAATAGCAAAAAGTAGAGGAGTGAGATGCTTCAGTGTGTTTAGTTTTATTTTGGTGGGGTAGGGTTTGGGCCAAATTGGATGGGAAGCATTCGTTTCCAGAGTAAAGGGGCTGTCCTGCAACATAAATCTTTGCCTCAGCAATGACTTATTAGAGCCGTCTTATGGCCTTTGGTTCATTTAAGTGGCTCTACTGTGTAAGCTCTCAGATTTTCCCCTACAACTATTTCCTCATCTGTTTGCTAACTCCTCTTATTTTCCACTCCTAGGTACCCCTCAGGCTCTCCAGAACATTCGGGCTACTCGCCTCCTGCAGCAGCCGCAAACTCAGCAGCAGATGGTCCAGATGAGTTCTGTTCAGGCCCAGGGTGGTTCTGTGGGGCCCCAAACTGACATGGGACTACCCTACAGTAACCAGGGATCCAACCAGGGTTCCCTGTATGGGCTCAACCCCTCCATGAGCCAAATGATCCACCAGCAGCAGCACCAGAGCCAAAGCGTCCAAGCCTCCATGGGTCTTCCGCCACAGCACAACCCCACCGGAGGGCCACCCCGGCAGGCAGGTGCGGGTCCTGGAGTCGGAGGTATGCCTGGAGGACCCGGAGGTGGTGGAGCTGGAGGTTATGGAGGGCAAGGGATGTTAATGAACTCCATGACCCAACAACCTCTTAAAGGACCTCCTAATGCCAAAGCTCAAACACAGAGACTGCAGAGCATGCTGGGAGGAGGCGGTGGGGGAATGGCAGCAAGTGGCTGGCCGCAGCAGCAAGGACAGAGTCTGCAGGCCATGGGGGGTGGAGTTGGAAGGACTACAGGAGGAGGGGGAGGAGATATGGTGGGGTTCAGCTCTGCCCAGGGTTATGGGATGCAGCCGGGTCAACCCCCACGCATGGCTAAACAACACTTTCAAGGCCCGGGACAAGGGATGGGCCAGGGGATGGACCCCAGGTTGGGCAACCCAGCTGCGGGTATGGCTGGCCCAATGATGGGCCCTCACATGGGTGGTCAGCCAAGGACCAACCAACCCCGCCCTATGGTTATGAACCAGGGAATGAACCAGGGGGTGATGGGCCAGGGAATAACTGGGATGGGGGGTTTCGTGCCAGGCCCTGGGGGGCCAGGATTAGGGGCAAGTGGAGGTGGAGGAGGTGGATCTTACGGACCAGGGGCGGTCGGGGTTGGAGGTCAGCCGCAGGGCTACCAGAGGACAGCCAATCAGGACATGTCATCCTATGGATACGGGGGCGGGCCCTCAGGCGGAGGAGCCTTCGGATTGGGCGACGGCTCGGGGGCAGAGCTGGACTCAAGTGACGGTTGGATGGAGGAGTTTTTCTCGAGCTAATAGCCAACGGGGAAAGTTGTTACTGGATGAAATAAAAACGTTTAAAGTTGGACAAATTTTAAAATCTGAGAAAGTAAAACAAAAACGATAACATGACGTGGACTGGCATGTTTTTGTTTTGTAAAACATGAGCAAGATTATAAATGAGTTCCTGTGTTACGTTTTGTGCGTATGTATGTGTGTGTGTGATGGAGAGAGCTATCATTTTGTCTTGTGCATATTAATGAAAAACCAATATAGAGATTAAGAAGTGTGTTTCCTAATTTTCCCTTTTTTTCTCTATGGAATAAATTTTCTTCAGTGTTTGAAAGCGAGGCCCATTCACGCAGCAGCGCTTTGAGCCCGAGCTTCAGCAGGGGCTGATTGGAAACTGTAGACTGATGAAGGGGAAGCAAGACTTGTTCTCAAGACAGCAATTTATTTGTGTTTGTGTGTTTGTGCCACCCTGATCAGTGCTTCAGATCTCTCAACTACGCGAGGAGCTGAAGGGAGTAGAAAGCACTCTCAACGCTCCCATTCCTCCTCTTAGATTTGAGCCCCCCCCTCGTACAGACACACAAACACACACACTCACAAATCTCATTCCCTCACGCTCCTTCACTCTGTTCCTTTCACTTGATTTCCCTCTCATCCTCCATTCCTCTCTCCTCCCGTCTTTCCCACCCTCTCTCCAGAGACTCGTTCCTCGCTCTCAACGCTCCTTTCTCTGTTTAAACTGTGCACATCACAACAGAACAAATGATGCTCCTCTATTGTGCCACGCAGGCTCGCTCTGCCCTCTAGTGCTTTTGCTAGGCAACCGACCTGAGTGGCATTTTTATTTAATTTTTTTAAAGGGGGGTTGTGGTTCATTTCCTGTGTTGTGTCGCTGTGGTTGCACATGTAGACAAAGACAAAGGCAGTAAAAAGCTGAGAAAAGGAGGAGAGATTAGGCAGCTAAAGCAAGCACACGTAGACAACAACAAACAGACAAACAAGCGTCAGCCCGGGAGGATGTGCAGATGTGTGAGAGGCAGCAAACAGAACTAATATTAGGCTACACATTAAACCTTCTGTCTGCGTGACACAAACCACATCGCATGCATCAGGCAGACAGAAACGATCGCTGGGCACTGAATGTATTCAAGCACCACAAGTGACTTCTTCTTCTTAAAGAGACGAGAAAAAAAAGCTCATTGAAAAGCCGCCCGCGGTGATTTATTTTGTCGCTGTGTTTTTCTTTTACAGTGAATCTGGTAGTTTGTCAATTACACACAGAAAAGAAAGTTTAAATTAGTTTTTGCTGAGCTTTGTTTCTTAGTTCGTCATCTTTTGAAAATCTGTTTGGTAAAAAATCTGTGGCTCAGCTTGTCGTCACTCACCGTAGCCCTGCTTTACATCGTGGCTTCTCTCAGCTGTAAAACGCCCTCGTTTCAAACTATAACTGTGCTATACTGTAACACTACTGTGAAAAAATACAAGTCGGGCCCTTCTGGCGCTTTACAAGGAAAATGAACCACTGCTAAGCCTTGAGTTTGTTTTAAAGAGAGAGAGAGAAGCTTCAGATAGCCTTTAAGGGACAGCTCACCCCAAAGATAAAACTCTCATACTTTTCATCAGGTGTGCAGTTTTATTTGTCCTTCGTCCGGTCAGCTGCAGAGATTTCAACCTTCACTTAAGTGTAATGGAAATAAATTGCATTGCAGAAATCATGATCTGGTTACTCAGAAAACATCCACAAACCATGTGCTTTACCAAACTACAGCCACCAACAACATCAATGTGCAGAAGTAAGAGTGTAACTACCAATGATGAGAAGCTTGTACAATAGTAGTGATGGAGTTGAGTGTCAGTGCTAACTACACACTTCTATTGGCTGTAATTCAGTATAAAGAAAGAAAATCTGTTGGTTTTGAAGTCCTAATCTTGGCTTGTGGCCACGACTCTGAAGGTTTTTCTGACCCAAATATGACTCTATTGGTATGAGACAGTGGACTGCTAAGCTATGAGCTCACACTTGCATGCTTGGTTAGGAAACCGCATCATTAAACTGTACAGGTGCACTGCACATCCACAGGTACCTGCTAGTTAGTGCCAACTAACAGATTTAGCATGCGAGCATTTTACTCATCAAAACTGAAGCATGGGTTGCTCCAAAAGACACCGAATGGTGAGAGGTCCAGTTCAGTGACCCCAATTGGCATTTCTGAGGCTGATCAGCCAGCCATCATCTGTTGCTATCAAAGTTACCATGGGATGGGTGTAACATATAACAAAACTATACCCACTGCACAGGTGATATAAAGGGGTAAGTTATCTCTAGAGATCAATGCCATGTTTGTTTAGCACCAGGGTGTAAACATGTTTAATTCTGCTGTAAAGCTGGGCATTTTAACATGGGAGTCTATGGGGACGGAATCATATTTGAAGGCAGCCTCAAGTGGCCACTAGAGGAACTGCAACTTTAATTATCATTATTATTATTTATTTTACACACGATTTATGTGATGGTTGGAGTAACCGTTTCATGATTCGTAGAATAAAAATATTTGCAAAAAGTGCTGTTTCATAGAGATGAATAAAGAAAACTGGAGGCTGAAGGAAAAACATATAAAATGAAGGCTGGGGTGATCAGGCCCTTTAAAGTGTGACAGCAGTTAGTATCGAGATAATCAGTGCTTCCACTGAAGTTAGTGTCTCCCTTCCCTCTCGACTTCCTCTGCCCTGATGTGTGCATAATGAATATGTGTCAAAAAGGTTTTATTACTGTACTTGTTGGTAACATCTTACATCTCTAACGCTTTAAAAGATGAATGAAAGCGTGTCTGCATTACTTTGTATTTAGCTCATCAGAGTGAAAGTGTGGAGGACGATGCTGTAATCAACAAAACCAAAAAAGCCTTCTTCTCTGTAAACTAACTCCTTGTCATCATCTGTTCTCATGGTTGTTGGTGTTGTATAATCCAACCCTTTAAATACGAACTTTAACCACCACGCCCGTCGTCCTGTAAGCGCCGCTGTGTTTGGCAGCACCCGCGAATGAATTTCTCTACTTTTTTGGGGGGTTTCTGTCACCTTTGGGGAGTCCTCCATCTCACTGTATGGAGACTGAATGTCAAGAATGGGCGGATATGTAGGGTTTTTATAGCATTCCCGAGTTTTACCAGGGGGAGCACGGTCACAAATTTAAAACCCTCTCGGTCGTTGAGCCTGATTCGTGTAGGAAAAGCAGCGGAGCGCCCAAACCTGCGGGGGCTCCAATGCTCATGCTTCCAAAAGTTTGATGCCAGTCCAGGCAGGCTCATAAATCACATGTTAGAGGCAGTTTGTGGGAAAACACCCAAGGATTACAAGTCCAACGCGGAGGCAGGAAGCTATAGAAACATGTGTGGGTCAGTGTTAAGGTCACAGCCAAAGTGAGGCTGCGTGACCTGGTTTGAAATCCCTTCAGGAAGAGAAAGGAAGCTTCCTCCAAATATCATTATGTACCGGGACCAAGTCTGTAGACAACATTTTAACGAAAACTGTTGTTATTGATGTTCTTTGTTTTATTTTATTTTTTTTTACTGGTGCTGACATATATGTGATTATGAGAAAAAAAACTATATAAAAGATAATGGCTATTTGTAAATATGTTTTTACAGGTTTAAATACATCAGATAATACAGTCTCTACTCTGTAAAGAATTTACTGTTTGTTGGAAAATAGAGAAGTATTTTTATTTTGAAGTTTTTTGGTTTCACTTTTAACCCATCTGAGCTATGCCATTGCACTTCAGACAATGTCTTACTACTAATTTGTATTGTAAACCTCCTCTCTTTTTTGGTATTTTTTTCATTTGTTTTTTCTAGTTTGAGATTTGACTCGGTTCTTAAGCAGTGCTTATTTCTTTTTATCCTGTACAGAATTCTGAAAATGTTAACAAAAGATAATTACAAGAGACTTTTTTTTGTTTGTTTTTTCAAAAAGATAAAATAAAGAGAGACTATTCTCGCTGATCATATTACATGAAAGCTTCTGTTTACACCTGGTTCATTTACATCATTTACACAGCAGCTGTCAACACGTGAAACGTGCACTCACTGGACACTGTTAGGTACACCTGGTTAGTAATGGGATGGACCCACTTTTTTACCTTAGTTCTTAATTGCATTGATTCAACAAGGTGCTGGACAACTTCCTCCGAGGTTTTTGTCCATATTGACATGATGGCGTCTGCAAGCACATCCGTGAGGTTTCTGAACGTCAGCGGGTCACCTTGACCGTGTTAGTATTAGCGTTAACGAGCAGTTGAACAGGTGGCTGGTGAGTGTTTATAAACGTTTACTTGGAATTCACTCAGTATTGCTCCAATCACGTCCAGACTGACCCATTAGGCTAAATTAACTGAACATAAAGGCTCAACTAAACTTTGGGCAACTTTTAGAATCACGTTATCTGAATACAGCTTCACTCTCAGACTGCAGAGATACATACCATCTCTACTTTTAAGGTTAGTCTTCAAACTTGTAGCCTAACCTTGATGGCATGATAAAGTAACCCTGAACCATCCTTTATTTATGCTGCTTTGGCCTCAGGCTCCTGTGAGATTTACCATCATTCACCGAGTCATCCCCATGCATTTATATGCCAGTATTTCTTTGCCATAACTTTGTCTGCTCTCCCTATAGTTGGTGCATGGGTACACTCATATACTCATCTTTTCTGTTGTCTCCTCTCTCTCACCTCCACAGCAGTGGGAGCTGATTGGAGAACAAGCCTGGTTCTGCTGAGGTCTCTTCCTGTTAAAAAGGAGTTTTTCATTCCCACCTTTTGCCATGACTCACTCATAGGCAACTTTCTGATCATTGGGATTCTCTTTGTAGCATTGTATGGCAAGTTTATATTGTAAGCTTTACCTTGCAATATAAAACGCTTGTGCTTGTTATAGATGCAAAAGAATACATGTTCATGCTTTAAAAGATGATAGGAGGTGGTTGGATCGGCTGCACCTATTCCCAAAATTCCAGGAATTATCTTGGAATTATTATAATATAGGTTAACTCCATCCATCCATTGTAATATGACACTATGCTTTTTTTGTCATGCGCCGTGGTGCGCGGGCACGAAAGGATGCAGGCGCAGACTCCGAGCTAACAAAAGACACTTTATTAAAACAACGAAAGGCGACCCGGGGAAAGTAGAGAGCAAAACAGAAACTAAAAATCCGGGGAAACAATGACACGAGGAAGCCGGGATCGGGACGGCGGGGGGCTGCAATAGAAAGGGGAGATGATTACTAGGGAGCCAGGAAGCGGGGAGAACATATCAGGACTGAGTTAGAGTAAGGCCTTACGATAGAACAGAACCGTGGGAGCTCGGGGGGGAAGTGTGGCAGTCCGTGGGGGCAGGAAGTCCGTGGAATGGCGAGTGGGCCAGGTGAGCACCGCGAGATCCAGTTGAGCCGGAGGACAGGCAGGTAGCAGACGCCGAGTAGAAACCTGGACAGAAGTAGGCAGGTTAAACAAAGTTCCAAGCAGGAGAGAATGCACACTTTTCGTGGAAGTCTGGTTACCACTGTGGGGATGACTACGGACTGGCGTGGAGCATCCGTCAGCGCCGGGTTAAGTGGATCTCCGTGTAATCACCGGGATGGAGAGCAGGTGTGCTGGTGATGGCCCAGCCCGGGGGTGTGGCTACCTGAGCATCACGCATTCCACAGACACAGGACCACGGACCATGACATTTTTTTTAACCCTGATATTTTTACATTACTTTTTTTTTTCTTCCACAGATGGGTGAGGACCTGTTGGGTTCTTTGTGTCCTCTTTTGCAATAAAAATTGAAACATCCGGTGAAAAACTAGCTCATGCATTTATTACTTCTCAGATGTTATATGATTTATATTTATTATAATTTAAATCTACTACATATATTCTTCTCACATTGGCTTCACTTGATTTCTTTCCCTGTTAAATTCAGAATTAAATTTAAAATCCTTTTCCTCAGATACAATGTGTTGAATATTCAGGTCCGATCTTATCTTAAAGAACTCACAGCACTGTTTCACCCCAACAGAGCACTTTGCTCTCAGACTGCTGGCTAACTTGTAGTTCCTAGAGTATTTAAAGTAAAATGGCAGGCAGAGCCTTTAGCTTTCACTCAATCTTATTTTATTTTGATACTGCGCCCCTTCATACATTAGTGCACTTCAGAGTGCTTTTCTTTGAACTGACAGTTATAAGCTGGTGATAAGAAAGAGCAAACTTGGCAAAACAAAACAATTAAAGATTAAAAGCCAACATGAAATAAGAAAACATATAAGAAAATCTGCAATCATCAATAAACTAAAAGTAATTTAATAATGTGTTGCTGGAAAAAATAAAAGACAAAAGGATTAAACAAGTGGTAAAATTAAGAAATCCTGCAAATGGATTAAGAAGAGAAATCATTTAAAAAAATCTGCAAAAATTAAAAATAATTGGAAAAAAATGAGTTAAAAATATGAAACATAAAGTATTTTAATATTTTAATATAGTAATGCTGGATAAAATGGATTCAGACTGATAAAAAGCCAGAAAATAATAATTTAAATATAAACCTGACAGAAATGAGAAGGTAAAAGTAATTTATATAACAGGGGATCAAACATCTGGCCCAGATGTTCAAACCAGCCCACCAAAGGCTCCAGTTAGGCCTGCTGGATGGCTTTGGAAAAAAATGAAAACTGTACAGTGCATTTTCATTTTGTTGCATGTCCGCTGCCACACCAAAATAAGGAATACGACATTAAATGACAGAAATAAAGACATAAAGGTGGTTTTCAATATTATTAATGCTACATAAAATAACAGAACCTACTTCCTGTTTTTCACTTTTTACCATAGAATTTCCTGTTTTGTAAACAGTACAACGGTACAATACATTTTTTTATAAATTGACAGAAAATGTATTAGTCGGGGTAAAGAGCTGCCAGTACCATTTTCTGTAATAGTTTGCATTTATTCACAAAGTCCTTTTTCTTACATTGTAAGCGCAGGGAGTTGTGTTGGAGAGTTTCTTTGAATCAGCTTCTTTGCTACAGCAGCATTTCTTTCTAAGGTAGAAAACTGGATATTTTTCTCAAGACATCTCAGAGCTTAAACATGTAGTTAAACTTCTTTACACTGTAGGAAAGGGGAACAATCTGGAGGTGGTTTCTTTTTCCATGGGTAATTAGGCCAAACTTTTACTTGTCCATCTCACTAAACACGAAACTCGGTCGTGCAAAACCACGGTGTAAAATTAATTTGAGCCAGGGTGACGATGAAGGTTTTCTGTTTATACATCTATAGATTTCAACACGTTCAGGTTCTCCTGCAGGCTGGTCCGTGGCTGGTGGTAGTTGGCGGTTGCATACAATAACTATGTGTGTGTGTGCACAGGGAACATTCACACTTACTCTGTTAAGTAGACAAGCTCATTTCATTCCAAGGTTGCAAGACTGACAGAGACAAATGCACACACAATCATGTGGCGCCTAAAAGCAGACTGACTAACTGCTTCAGTAATGTTTTGTCTAACACACCCAATTTACATAATTAGACTGGAATATGCTAAAGAGCAGAGCCTTAATGCTGTCTGCTTGTAACTGTGACAATGAATAAGGGACACCCTGTTGGTGTCAGGCAGACAGAGAGACAGACAGACCACATGCAGGGCCACGACCTTTTCGTCAAAATACATCTTTTCCATCCCTTTCAAACTCTTCCTTATTCCTCTTTGTGCCACTCCTCTTCGTCTTCATCCCTTTTCTTTGCCATGGCCACCATACTCTTCTTCTTCCTCCTATATTTCTGCCACATCTTTCCCGTCTCTCCCATGCTGCTTTGGTTCTTATCCACTCACTATCCCCCACCCAACATCACCACCCCCGCACACACATACACAGATATCCACCAAACACTCCAGCTTTCCCTTCTGACATTGATAAATGGAGACTTGCAGAGATGACAGCATCATTACTCATGTTCAGCAGCGACACCACCTAGGACAGAAAAAAAAAACGAGCGTAAGAGGGAGGATGAAGGACAGGATGGGAGGGAGATGGTGAGTGAAGGGGGTGGAGAAGAGAGGTTGCAGTTGGAGGTGTTTGCTACAAATGTTAACATCTCCAGAGAGCACAATGTTGAGCTGTTCATTACTGATGTGAAAAGCAGAATAACTGTGAACTGTAGCATCTGAGTCGTTGAAAGTAATCAGACATCAATCAAATAAAGCTGCAAGAAACTAATATGTTCTTTGTCAAGAACTCTTTTAATTGGTCATTTAGTGTATAAATCTCAACAGTAAAGCATCTGTCAGATATCAACAGACATCAAAACAAACTTTTTAATATGAATTTTTAATAAGAACTATGTCTAAAAGCTGGATTTTTTTTTTACCTTATCATCTTCAGCTCTAGTAGAGTGGCTTTGCATGATTTGCAGTTCAAAGTAATGCAGTTTATTTCAAACTCGTCCTTGGTGTGGCCTCACGTCCTACTTTGTATGAAAGAAGCTGATTTTCTCCTCCTTTATTAGGCTAACTTGCTGATTGGCTGCCCGTTACAGAAGTATAAACAGCAGGTAGGCGGAGCTTCACAGTTAGAGTTGTATGCCTGAAATGACCATATTAGGGATTTCCCCTATGGATTTGTGTACAAATCCACTCACCAGCCAGGGCCTGTCTGTGTCGAGTCTTGGTGTTCTTCCTGTGTGGTTTTCTCTCCTGATATTCTGCTTTACTTTTTGCTAGTGTCCTTGCAGCATGAAATGATACCTGCAGCCCTTTGAGTTGGAACAGGTAGTCCAGCTCTTCCAGGATAGCACATCCATACTTACCAGGAAGGTCCCCGGTAGGTGGAGCTAAGATGTAAGGAGAGGAATTTAGAATCTGGAAAATACAAATGGTGGTAGGGCTTCCCCATCATGTTTTTTATAAGTGTCTCTTTTTATTGTGTTATTCTCATTAATCCACCTTTCTCATATCACACTGTGCACATGCCCGATTCCTTTTATTGCATCTCAGTCACTCCCACCTGAGACGAGGAGGAGGAGCTGAGGAGGCGAGGAAGAAGCACGAGGAGAGAAGCGAAGGCAGCAGACGTTCAACAAGATGAGACATCCTCATTTTAAAGTGATGTCATTTAACTTTGACTAGTGCTGGATTTTATGATGTAACAGTGCTCAGTGCACTATATTTAAATTTATAGCCATCTTAATTTAATTCACAAAAAGATTGTGCAACTTGGAAAAATATTATGATTTGTTTGTTTTGTGAAAAGAAATTTAAGAGTCGTCCTCCTTCGGTTGGTTGTACATTCCAGCTGTGCGCTTTACATCTTTTTCTCACTGAAAGTAAAAATACTTTTGCAAAGAATACACCAGAGCATCCTCAATTAATCTCCTCCTGCACCCATCTTTCCTCTTTCATCTATGGGCATTTTAGGAGTTGAGACAACCGTCAGCACAACACACTGCGATTGATTTCTGGGTCACAGGCAGGAGGAGGAAGGACAAAGGAGACGAGGAGGCCAACTCAGAGAAATGAGAAAAGCCTTTTGTCTCTTATTTTTTGATTTTACACACTTGCAATAAAGCAAAAAGTTCTCATGCCAGCACAAAATACCAAAGAAAGTGCCCACTTATTCGCAGGTCACACAAAAACAAAGAAGCAATAAAGAAATCATTTAAATGCCTCACTTTTTGTGGGAAAGGGTGGGGGTGTCAGCTTTGTTTTTGTGTTCAATGTCCATCAAAAAAACCAAAACAAACCAACAATATTTCAGATGGGTTCATTTCACCGAGCAGAATTACTCAGCCAGTAACCTCTGAATGAGCTTGCAACAGCTTCTCTAAACATTTACAGATTCATCCTCAGGCTGAGATTCAGGAAGTTTATTCATGTTGAAATTGTTGCTGCCCACCCTTTTGATACAAAAAGCACACAAAGGTCGAGAGTGAGTTTGTGGCTGGCTGATTGAATGCATTGTCTGGATGGGTTTTTTCACAGCATCAGGATAAAGACAAAAACAGGTCAGGGGTGTCAAAGTGAGCTCAATAACAGTAGAAGAGCAACAGTAAGATAAATACTATCACATGTTTTCTTTTATGGCCAGTTAAGCATCCGAAATATGTCAGAAAAATAACTGAACTGCATGATTCAAGTAACAGCTAACTACATTTTAAAATATACTTTTATACTAATAGGACATTATACAATAAATCTTTTTTCCCCCCAGAGCTGTTTCACCGTCACCCACATTTTAGTTTCACAGATAATCTTCTATTACACATTTAATATGTATGCCATCTAGTTCAAGTGGATTTAATTCATACTTAATTTAGTCATTTTTCCATCCTCAACACACATACTTAAAGCCTGCTTAGAATAAGTATGTACTATGGATTAGAGGCGCACTGTTAATTTAAGGTCTTCACACAATAAGAAGTGAAAAGAAGTGTCTGTATTGGGGGGTCCATTTTCCAAAAAGCTAAGACGCTGGGTCAGATACAAAGAAGACTTCAATAATGTGCAAAACCCATCAAAAAGACATCTAAATGGCGCGTACCAGTCAAGGTTAAAATCTGTTTAAAAAGCAGCATATACCTTTTTAAAAATACTTTTTATTTCGCTGTGAAATGGTAAATAATTCTATATTTTGGTTTCTGTTTGTTTTTCATTGAAGTTCTAGTTTTTTAATTTTTGTTGTACTGACTTTTGGAGTTCTGTTTTGGCCGCCCCTCCCCGACCCTGGTTCTGCTGGAGATTTCTTCCTGTTAAAAGGGCATTTTTCCTTCCCACTGTCGCCAAAGTGCTTGCTCATATAGGGCAGGGGTGGGCAATTTCAGGCCCCGAGGGCCGGTGTCCTGCAGGTTTTAGATCTCACCTTGGGTCAACACACCTGAATCACATGGTTAGTTTGTTACCAGGCCTCTGGAGAACTTTGGGACATTTTGAGGAGCTAATTTAGCCATTTAAATCAGCTGTGTTGGTTCAAGGACACATCCAAAACCTGCAGGGACACCGGCCCTCAAGGCCTGGAGTTGCCCACCCCTGTCATAGGGGGTCATAAGATTGTTGGGTTCTTCTTATTGTTGTAGGGTCTACCTTAAAATATAAAGTGCCTTGAGGTGACCGTTGTTGTGATTTGGCGCTGTATAAATAAAACTGAATTGAAGTATCATGGGAGTAATGTTTGACTTTAGCTCTTGCTGTATTATTTGAGTCCTGGTTCCTGTCATAAGATATCTTCGAGTCCAAAAAGAACCTTTTAAGCTTGATGTCATGAGCAATAATGACCGCACCCCAAATACAGCTCAAAACTTAGAAGATACCGCCATGTTTGAGCAATTGTCTCGTAAATATTTGGACAGGGACACAGTTTTTGTGACTTTGTCTCTGCACATCACCGCAGTAGATTTTAAAACAAACAATCAAGCTGTGATTGAAGTGCAGACTTTCAGCTTTAATTCAAGGGCTTTGAATAAAGTATTGTGTTAACTGTTTAGGAATTACAGCCCTCTTTATATGTAGTCCCTCATTTTCAGAGGTTCCACAGCAGACATGGAGACATAAGTAGATAAGTGAGTGATAAACACTTTGATGGCCAGTTGAGACCTGCTCCCTTGTTATTCTATGACAAATCAAGCAGATTAAAGATCTAGAGTTAATTCCAAGTGTCTAACTTGCATTTGGTAGCTTGTTTGGTAGATTTGGTTGATTTAAAATGCTCTGTGGTTGTGTACAGAGGCAAAATTACAACAACAACAAAAGTAAGATTAAGTTACAAAGTGTTTTGGGTGTTTGGAGGAGGTTATTCATCACAAAGTTAGAGTCACGTTATTTCTTCTTGCATTTGAAGTTTATTCGTTGTGTTCCTTCCCCCTGCCTCAGCTATCTGTTAGTGTCTGTTTCCTGCCTCTGCTGTCATGTTCAGTGTGAAGTCTTCTTGTTTCTGCCCTCTTTACTTTGGAGGTTGCTTTTTGCTGTTTGTTTTTCTTGTTCCAGTTTGAGTAATGAAAATGCTGATTACAGCATTTAGGTGTGTACTGCAAATGGTGGAAATACTTCAGTTTTTCGGTGCATGGTCTTTTGCTTACTGTGTCTAAGTTAGTTTGGGCCTGTATACCTTTAGTATAGTGGAGAAATCCAAGGATTAAAAAATTAAAATTCTTTATGAGATGATGGGAGATGAGATAGCCTTTATTTGTCAGTTGCAGGTCTTTTGCCCAGGGAGTATAAATGTCTGCACTTCTTTTTATGTTATATTTCTAAAGATGTAGGTAAAAAGCACCTAATCTCTTTCTTGGTTAGATTAACAAAGTGCAATTTCATTATTGCGCAGGGGAGGTGGTAAAAGGCCTCATGAACTCTCACAAATGTCTTCATCGGTCCTCAAAAATCGTCAGCGGGGCAGACAGCGAGTTAATTACAGCGCGTTTCCTCCTGTAGCCAAACGCTTCCAGACACACACCGTCAGCCTTGTGCACACTCCAGAGGCACTGTTATGGGCTCTAATCACAACGACAAATGAAGTGTCACAAAGAGTGGGAGATGAGTTAGAAGAATCATTCACTCTCTCCCCTCTCTGAGAGTAATAAGATGAAGAAATGTAGCCGGAGAAGTGTGGAGTGGAAAGACATATGGAGGGGAAGAAGGGAACAGGGGAAGGGATGGTGCAGAGCGAGAGAGAGAAAAGTGTGCGTGTCAAGTTGATAAATGTGGTAGCAGAAGACATTGTGGCGGTGGAGGAGTAGGAGGCCACCAGATAACAGCAGAGCAAGGCCTAAGCTGTCTCACACCGTGAATAAAGCACCCCTCTGTCGCACACGCAAACACACACAGATTTCTAATTACCTTCAGATGACTTTATCACTGTTTCATTGAGTTATTTAAATGAAAAACGTCGCACTGTGCAAAAGTGTTCTCTACGCCGCCCCAGCATGTTCAGGATGTATAAATATATACGTGTACTTAATCACATGCTTAGTGAAGTGTCCACTCGCTCAGCTTTAAAGTAGCGCAGAAGTAGTCTGCTTGTTGGCAAATAGGCAACAAATTACGTGGCGGTGAGCGATGATAGGGCAATGATAGGCTTCGCCTCTTTTATATTCATTTGGTGTCCTCTAGTGGCTGAAATGGGAAGTGGCTCCCTTATACGTTTGTCCACTTTGCCAACCTTTTGCACAGGACATTTATGTCACATCAGATTTTATCTGAAGCTTATCGCTGGAATGTTGCTGCCTTTCATGCTGTGCTGAGAAATTTTACGCACAAACATGTATTTACGTGTTGCTTAACCGTTTTTTTCTTCTTCAAACAAACACTGTTTTGGTGGCTTTTACTGAATCTCCTTACTTCCGGTAACATAAGAAAAAAATGTGGTTTGGTGCTGTACTCAATGATGACTGGATATTTCTGTTGTCTTTGCGTTTATGTAAATAATTGTCCTTCTTTACTGTGTCTGAACTAAATTTATTTTATTAAAAACAACTTCAGACCTAAAAAAATATGGATGCGTTTATTTGTATCGCACTTTTTTAAAAACAGACAGTTACAACTTGTTTGGATAAAACGTGTGTTAATAAGTGCACATATCCCAATGTGCCAACACACTTATGTTCCTTCATACATATCAGGGGTCCCCAACTCCAGGCCTCGGGTGCTGGTGTCCTGCAGGTTTTAGATGTGTACTTGAGCCAACACAGCTGATTCAAATAGCTAAATTACCTCCTCAACATGTCTTGAATTTCTCCAGAGGCCTGGTAATCAACTAATCATCTGATTCAGGTGTGTTGACCCAGGGTGTTATCTAAAACATGCAGGACACCGGCAGTTGAGGCCTGGAGTTGCCTACCCATACAACAACATAAGCCAGGTGAGGGCTTTGCAGCCTATAAATGATGAAAAGAGTGGGGTAAACATGCACAAGGTGTGGCGGTGACAGAGAACAGATAGCAATATCTGATTCATTTAACTCTGGAAGAGCTTTGTAGGTCACAAGTGCTTTTGCCTTTGCTCTAAACCAGGGGTGTCCAACTCCAAGCCTCAAGGTCAGCTGTGTTGGATCAAGGACACATCTAAAACCTGCAGGATACCGGCCCTTGAGGCCTGGAGTTGGACACCCCTGATCTAAAGCATTAACTATGCAACACACCAACCATCATACGTGACAAAAATTTTAAACTGCCAAAGCAAAAACAGGAAGGAAGCAACACTTTGTGTACCATTCAGCAACTGCCTTCTACAGGTTGAGTCAAATCCTCAAAGAGACAAAAATCAGAACTCAAAATCACAAAAAAGTTTTTATTGATCTAAAAACAACAACAAACACCAGTCAAGGACTTGGGCTTGCCAAGAGCTAACATACTAGTCCAATTTCCCAGCTCTGTTGAATACTGTACTTTTTGTCTTGTAAGTTGCCAAAACATTTGGAAAATATTTACATTTTCGTTACATATCTCAGTTATGGGTGGTGGAGAAGATCATCTATATATTGTAAAGTCACTGGATCAATCCCTGACTCTTCTTTCTGTATCAAAGTCTCCTCGGGCAATATTCTGAACCCCAAGGTACCTGTGATATGTGTGCTGAGGTCTAGATAAAAGCCCTGCATGAATCTGTGTGTGAATGGGTGAATGAAAACTTGTACTAGAAAGTGCTTTGGGGGCTTTTTGGGGGTAATTTTAGCACATATTTTAAATGACTGTGAAAGTCAAGGATAAATGTAGTTACAGAAACAAAAGAAGGAAACTTTTGAATTAATTTGTCTTCTTTCTGTAACATGGGATACAGGGTTGCTCTTTAGAGTGACACCTTCAATCTAATTGGGCAAGAATGGAAAAATACAAAATATATAAAAGAGCGCTGACTTTTGGTGTAGCTGTCACGCTACTCTTCCTTTTCCAGACTAAATATGTTTTGGTAACAGGGTTGCACATGTGGTGTGGGACACAACTTGCAGTATAATTTCCGTTCTTTATAATATGTTGATGTTAAACAACAGTTTAATATCTATCAGAGACATGCCAACAAAATCAAAACAAAAAAAATGGATTTATAAATGTTATATTCGAATACTGCAACCATTTGAACTACTGTCAAACCTGTTGGCCATCAGTGTTGGTCAAGTTACTTGAAAAAAGTAATCAGTAACTAATTACTGATTACTTTCCCCAAAAAGTAATCCCATTACTTTACTGATTACTTATTTTCAAAAGTAATTAATTACTTAGTTACTTAGTTACTTTTTAAAAACACGATTTACAAACTGAATAGGTGATAAAGCGATAGATCTGTCAGCCCAGTTCTACTTTTTCTGCATAATCCATCATACAGAATGTAATCAAATGGAAAAGTCTCTTTTTAAAACTTGTTTTATTAGTTTGAATCTTTTAACTTTATGCATCAAGCAAAAATTTAATTATATGTAACATTCTCTGACTGGAAGAAATTTGTTTAACATTTAAACCTATTTTCTGCACGTTCCAGCACATAAAATAAAATATTTTTTTGTGTTTACACTCACTCTTTCAAATAGATGCAAGTGAAACACAGCAGAAACACAGCATGCTCATACTCTCTCCCGCACTTAATATATTATCCATTGTTGACACAGCACACAGCTGTTGTCACGAACATTGCACTGGCTTACTTCACTGTCATGAGACATTCTTGCAAAAAAAAAAAAAAATCACGGTTTTAGTAACCCAGCGTTCCTACGGGAAAGTAACGGTAATCTAATTACCGTTTTTGCAATAGTAATCCCTTACTTTACTCATTACCTGAAAAAAGTAATCGGATTACAGTAACGCTTTACTGCCCATCTCTGTTGGCCATTGCACTACATCTCACAAGCAGCTCTGTTTATAGATTTAAATATTTGTCCTATCTTATTATTTTATTCCCTTGTCCTTTATCTTTCTTAATTCTTCTTTATAATTAAGGTGCTCAGCGGTATTTGGATTTTTCTCTATGTTCTTTACGTGAAGCTGTAGAATGGCCCAAGTACTGTTATCTGTCTTATGCATTAAAGGATACTTAAACGACACTTTTCATTTTATTTATCTCAAATATGTCATGATCAGTCCACCTGAACTCTCTTTCCCCGCCATTTTGGAAGCTGTCGGAGCTTCCGTCAATGTGAGGAGGAAGTGAGTGAAAAGAGAAAACGGAGCAATCGAGCGGAGCGGCCGAAGCGGGCGAGCCAGGGCTAAAAAACATCACTCAACTCGTCTTGACTACCCGGGCTAACTTTAGCTACATGTGCTGAGGTCGAGGGGGGAAACTGATCTCACCTGCAACCATGCCGACAGTTACTTTACCGCCGAAAGAGAACGCTCTCTTCAAGAGGATCTTGGTGAGTTGGTTTTTAAGGTGCTGCACAGCGACGGCAGCCGAGTTTGGAGCTCTGTTGGCGGCAGTCCGGCTCTTACCGGAGCTCTCCGGCTGGTAGCGCTTAGCCTGTTAGCAAAATGGCATCATTGAATGGGGTTAGCTCGGCTAGCCCGGCCCCTGATGTGCGCTGTCACTGCGGTACAAAGCCAAAATGGTTGTTCATGACTTTGATGTTATTCCGATATATGCTTCCAGTGTGGTTAAATTGCACTACAAACATTTGGATTTTGGATTAAATTGTCGGTATTTGTGGTTCATTTGCGACAGGCCTTAGCACTGGGAAAAGCACGTTAATGCTCCTTTCAGCGGCAGCTAGCCCGTTAGCCGTGTGTGCTGCTGAATTAGCTTGCACTTACTTAGCTTCTCACTCAGTTTTGTGAATGTTGTGGCATTTTAGTTCCTGGCTGCGTGCATAGCTGCTGTCTTCTTAGCCGGATTGTGTTTAGTTGGTCAGATGTGTGCCATCTGACAAAGTAACGTGCTTGCAGGCCACCTGGCGTTACTTAATCGGCTAACTCTACCGAGCTAGATATCTTGGTATGTGAGGCACTAAACAAATGTCAGTAGCACTCTCTGAGTTGTGGGGGCCTGCAGGCTCCGTCATGATGAACCTTAGAGGCTCGCATAGGCCGACGTAGATGTGTATGATGTGTGAAAGCCACTGGAAGTCCGGGGAGTACCGGTGTGGCCGTGTCAGCAAATCTGTAGCCGCCCCAGGCCTGCTGAGCTACTGATCCATCCCTCCCTTTCTCCCGTGTTGCTGGGTTGTTCATGTCCTATCTGCGGGCAGTTTTACGTGGGCCACACGTGTAGCTGAACAAGTGTGAGTTAAGGCTTGTCACAGTATTTTTCAGGAAGTGCGGTTAACTTTCTGTGCGCTGCATGCCAAACTAGTCCCCCCCCGCCACCATGCCTGGTGCTTGGCGGTGTGTACCACTAAACAGTGCTGCATGGGCATCTAGCAACGCACTTTCCAGGAACTGTGGGGACTTGTGGGCAGTGAGCACTTCAGCGTCACAAACTGGATCTGATAAACATCATTGTTTTAAAAGGCAGGGGCTCAGCTGGGACTTAGCGGCTCTTTATCTGAGTATTGGCAGTCCCTATAGCTCTGGCACAGAAAACAAACCTGTGGGACTTGCACCTGAACTTGAGACGTTAGTGGCTGTACGTGTTGCATTCCTCAGTGGGAGTTTAGCCTTTCATGGAACTGGTGATAATCGGTTGACATTACATACTTTCCATATTTTTTTTAAAAAATGTAGAAGTTGTGCAAAAACTCTTAATTTAGGTAACTAGTAGTATAAATACTTGGATCTTTCTTAAGGTAGGAAATAGTTAACAGAAAATCTTCCACCAACAGACTCAGACAGTGTTTGCTTGTTAACTTTGATGTCATGAGCCAGGTCCAAATTCACCTTCATTACCCAAAAGAAAACAAACACTCAGACACTGCAGAGAGTTACAGACAATCCGGTTTCTTTCTTCTCCAATAAAAATATCAGTGCGTCTTTAACACTCTGACCTCCATAAAAAGAGGATTGTGTTTAGGTTAAATACAATGTTCTGACTTAATTATTTGCAGAAGAAAAGAATGCATAGCTCCACTATAACACTTGGATTTAATTTAAGACTGAAACTGACCAAACTTCAGCCAAGAGACTGAAGTTTGGTGAGATGATCCCATCCGCCAGACGAGGTTCAGTCATTGATATTGTGTGATCTGGATAACTTGCTATGAAAAAGTCCTGCTCCCCAACGGAAGTCTTAGTTGGTCCAACATTGATTCTATTCTGAAATGTTCAAATGTTTGCTTTTTAAATGATGCTAATAAAAGGCAGAAGAGGCCTAAAACAAGGAGCTCAGCCTGATTTTAAAAGGGAGATAGCGAGACAGTACGAGCCTGATCCAGCACAGTAGAAGCTTGATTTAGCAACAGCAGTTACGTCATCACATAACAAGTAGAAACATTCTTGTTATACTTTGCGCAGTCCTGAATTGCTTTTCAGTTTGAGTGGTCTTTAATTTTGTACAATCTCTGTAAACATTTCACATACTGCGAACGTCATTTTAACAAAAACTCTATAATAGAACCAGGTGAACTTTACGTCTTCTTCAGAGTTAACAAGGACTTTGAAATCATTTGGTGGAGTTGTAGAAAATGAAATTACTATTATTACTCTTCCTGTCGCAGAGATGTGATGCAAGCTTTGTCCCCCTCTGGCTATAGCCGGGAGCAGACCACACCTCTCTTTATTATTGCTTTCCCAGAGTGAATTCCCAAGTGCATTATTGGAAGTTGGCAGTCGTCTGCTTTTGATTGACAGTTGAGGTGGATACGTTTCCATTTTGTGGTTTCAGGATTCACAAACACGCTGCTCTCCTCCTGCCTCACCTAACAGTGGGCCCTGTACCAGTAATCTTAATGTAATGGTGGTTTTCATCAGCTGTCCTGTTAATGCTTTTGAATTTGCAGGGCAGTGCAATCCATCTAACAAGTGCATCACAGGAAGGAGAAAAAAAGCAGCGGCAAGCACATGTATTTGTTGTACTATCTATGCTGTTATAACTTATCTGCACTTTTCAGGTCTATAAACTGCTGTGTGTGTTGTTCTGTGATGCATTCAGCCACGAGACATGTGGATAAAAGGGTTTCTAGGGTTGTCAAACTAAGGGGAGATGCTCTTACAGCTCTTCTTGCTCTGTCCTCCAATTACATCATATGTAGGTCACAAATCAAGTATATATTTAAATTAATGCCCCATTAATTCATTACGTTTATATTGTTCTGTGAGATTCATAGTAGGGCTGGGCCATATCATACCGTTCACGGTAATACCGGTATAATGTTGGGCAACGATAAGAAAATAAAATATCGCGATAGAATATGGGTAAAACGCGCATGCGCAGTGCCTTTGTTTTCATACGCACATGGCGGAAAAAGCATGGCGGTGGCGGAGAATGAGAAGGGCAAAAGCGATCGTTAAATGAAACGGCTGAACCAGAATTGGTTTGTAAAAATGCTGCAGCTTCAGTGGTGTGGAACTGGTTTAACTTTCGTCCGTCAGAAACGCAACAAAGCACTATTTTCGGTAGCGCATGCTAGCGGGCCGTCGTTATTACCATGTTTTTTTTGGAACATACGGCACACTTAAAATCAATCCTTTGATTTTCTGAAAATCGACAGTGCCCCTTATAATCCCGTGTGCCTTATGTATGAACTCTGGTTGTGTTTACTGACCTCGAAACGATTTTATGTACACGGCGCTCGAGGATTTGTCAAATGTTTTAGTGCGACTTTGCTAATGTCGCACGGCTTGATGGATTGTCGGAGCATTACGGCTATCGTAGGCGGGATCCTCGCGGAGTGATACGTACTGTGCTTCAACATAATATTACCGTATTGTGTGTGTATAACCTCTTTAAGTTTTGCGGTTATTATACATGGTTATGCTCAGTATATGTCGGCCAATTTCCACTGGAAATGCCTTTTGGTTAAACTGTCAGCAAGGAATTTGCATTTGCACTGTTACATTTTTATATAACTTTAATCACATAGAAAACAGCTGCTTGATGGTTTTTTTTTGTTTTGTTTTGTTTGTTTTTTTTGCACTAATAAAGTTGTGGAGTTGTAAAGTATTTTGTCTAGTGTCAATTATATTGTCAGTTATATCGTTATCGCAAATTTTCAAATGTATATGGTGATAAATATTTTTGGTCATATCACCCTAATTCATAGTAAAATCTCCCTCAAGTTTTTGCCCTATATGAAATAAAAGTGTGTGGTGACCAGCTTCATCCATCATCTTTAAACGAGCGAAAACAGAAGGAGGGCGTTTGTCTGTTGATTTGATTTGAAATTGGAGCAGAGACGTTTGTATATCTCCACCGGGCATTTGTGAAAGACATGGCTGTGTGTGCTGAAGAGCTGAGTAAAAACCCGGGAGACATTTCACATGTATTTAAAAAAAAAAAGACTGAACAATTAGAGCATGAAGAAAGTAAAGAGCCAGGCAAGTTGTTTCAGCTGTTCAGCTGATATCATCCTCTAATTTTTCACTAATTACATCAGGCTAAATTAATAAGTTGTTTGTGAGCAACATGGAGTTCAACCAACTGCTGAACTTTAAACTTTGTCTAAGCCTCTTTGGCTTTATTATAGGTAATATTTTGAGTTTAAAGGAAAGATTAAGTTTTAGCGGGATTACTAATGATTGGTGTTTTTTCTGAGGGCTCTGTCTGTGATGATAAAGTGAGTTCACACCCCAGCACTGAGTGAGAAGTCACTACTGACATGAACTCCTGTGAGTTGGGCTTTCATTTTCACGTCCTCCGTTCCACCATGATTTTGATCTGAAATAATCAAACTATGCATTGAAATGTCTAATCGAAATCTAGCATTGGTACTGGGGACTTCTTGCAGCGATCTGTGCAGCTTAGAGCTGAGACTGACTTCTCTGGTGGTGGCAGAGTATTCTTGATAAGCACAGCTGATGGTCTTAATGCTTCTAAATTTATATGAAGCACACACGGTATTATCTCAGAGGACTGATTACTTATTGTCTGTGTCAACGGATCATAATTATTTAAAAATGAATCATTTAAAATGTAGTTTTATATAGAAAGGACTGAGAGAACCAGCAGACACAGTTTAACAGTGACTCAGTGTACTTTACTTTTTACCGGTGTGCACTGCTCATTGATTAATACCCACTTGAGTCTGGCATTGACCTAATGCATTCTTGATATTATTTCTCTAAATACATACCAAACATTGTGTTCTTCACTCTGGCTTGTGTTACATGCCTCTTCCTTCTCTTTTGGGTTTCCAGGGAAGAGAAATCATAACTTCCACTCCAGTTTCACTTGGAGGAAACTTTGGGAAATATTCCTAGAGGGACAGTTAGCTCTTATGAAAAGACAATGTAGAGCACAAGACGCTGTCATTTGGATTTGTTGTTCTACAATTAAACCAGCATTGCTGATTATTAGTAATTGACGAGACAATATTTAGCATCTCATTTAGACTTGCAGTAAAAACACAACATATGTTAGAATATTGAATTAAATGAAGCTTGGCTTCAGGTTTTTGCATTGTACACATGTGTTGTGGCAGGAAAGCGGTCATTCAGAACTCAGACTGCAGATCAGATCTGCCTCTTTTACATGACCTGATAATGAGGGATGGTGCACTGTTGATCCTTAAATAAAAGTGCAGTAAAACAAATGAAGGCAGGATCCACACGGGTGTGTTTCAGGCTTCAGTGCTCTCGCTTACTGTTCATTTTAAGTAGGGTTGTGTCATGTATTGGCAAACTGAATTTCGGATCCTGTGCTCGGACAACGAAAGTCAACAGAATTTCAACTTTGAGTGCCAGTGGAAGCACGAGCATTTCATATCATGGTCATTTAAAGTCCCCTGTGCCTTTATCTTAAATCAAGAGAGGGATGTTGGGTAATCATCACGTTGATCATTGCAGTGAATAAACAGATTGTTAAAGAACAAAGTTACTCACAGGCAGCGAGCTCAGTAATTGGGCCTGCTGCATGTTCTTTAAATGGATTTATTAAACAAAGGACTGACAATGTGTTTAGCACTGGGCTATGAGGTGCCACAGAGGTGCACTACATGGAGGCACCTAAAGAAAGCTCCAAGAGAGACAAAGGACAACTGGTGCCTAAAGGAAAACCCTCTGAATGTGTCAGGAGTATCGGAACAGCTGAGACGCATTTTCTCTAAACAGTCTCTGTGGCTTTCAAACCCAAAAACGCGGTGCACCAAAATTGGTCCACCAAAAGTATCGGGTCCCTTAACACAAAAAGAGTAATATAGTAAAAGCTGTTAAGTGCCAGAAGGATTGCCGTGATTTATACATCAGCGAAACCAAACAACCTCTGGCTAAGCCGATGGCACAACACAGAAGAGCTACCTCGTCAGGCCAGGACTCTGCAGTCTATTTACACCTACAGGCCAGTGGACACTCTTTCAATGATGAGGATGTGCACATCCTGGACAGGGAGGAACGTTGGTTTGAGCGCGGAGTCAAGGAGGCCTAGTTTCACTCATTATGCAAATGTACCGTTTATTAGGTTGAGGAACCCTGCAGTCAGCGGAGACTGAAGAGTCACTTGGATGAGCAATGAAACGTTTCTCCCTCTGAAAATGCTACGTCCAGATGAACAGAATCAACTTTTGGGATTTCCTTACCTGAGTGATTGAGCATGCATCAGGACAGATGCATGACATTCTGTAACCTTGAACACAGTTTGAGTGTCCTTTGTGTGGCAGCACAGACAAAAAAGTGGAGCTGCATATGTGCACATCTGCACACAGGTGAAGAGAGTAGCGAGACATCAGGTGGTTTATTTAATTTCCACTTCCAGCACGAAGAGTAAGTAATGCATACAGATCCACAACAAGCACGCTGCCATATATGGGCTCATTTACATGGTCTCAGTATACCTTAATGAAAACAAACCTGAACTCATATTTATGCAGGATTACCTTGAAGACTGTCATACAGCCATGAACAGCTATTCTTTTGTTCCAGAGTACAATAAGAAGACGGAGCCTTACACTCCAGCCGCAGGCAGGACCTGAGCCTCTTTCTTTCTGTCCTCCAGCTCCACATCTCAGCTGGTGGTGTAACTGTCCCCATAGTTCAACAGTGGATTGCTTAATTTCGTAACCAACCTTGGCACCCATATGTGATGTTGACGTCATCTCTGGGGTTTTGTTTTGTTTTTTTCACTGTTGGTGGAGCTGCTGGTGGTACAACGCAATGCCATCTGCCAGCTTAACTCTTCCTGCCTCCCTCACAAACACACAGTCTCCTCTGACCACCAGCTTAAAAACAGAGGGGGTTTATTGCTGACTGAGCATCTGCTTGCTTATTGGAAATGTAGAACCAGCGTAGCTAGTTTTTAATATTTTTGGAAGGAAATCGTAGATGCTCAGAACTGTCTGATATGTTTCGCTGCAGTAATACAGGGAGACTGTGGTAGTTTATGACTACAACTTTTAAGTGTTGACTGACCAAAAATCTGTTGTTCAAGGTGTTTAAATGTGCAGTGCACACAGTGCTGGGCAGCATGACCACACATTTGTATCTTTTCAGGCTTTTCCTGGCTCAGACGGGTAGTATGTAGTAGATGGCAGTAAATGCAAGTTGGACTGCAATGAGCTTGTGTTATTTATCACTATTATTCAACTGATTAAAGTCAATTCCTACATTATAAAGCACTGAAAGCATCACTGTCAGTATTAAACGGGTGTTACAGGGTAAGGATAAACAGCTGTACAGTTGGATTTGTGAATTAAACCATCAGTATACCCACTAAATAGAAGCTTTAGCCTCATGTGACTTCAAACTTTCTCTCCGATTGGTCATTTAACTTGTGATTATAGTCAAACTCAGGCAGTTTTACTGTGTGGACTTTATCAGCGAAGAGAAGCAGGCTAACAGTGTCTTTGAAGTAAAGACTGGTTTACTTTAGTCATAACAGCCTTTACAACAGTTTTGTTTTGAAATTAGATGAATTAAAATGCGTGCAAAGAAAACAGGAGAGAAGTTTTGCTGTGGACTAGAAAGGCATACTGGTTTTCCTGTTGTTGTGGGGACTGTTTGTTTTCTCTGATACCTGGAATGGGTGATACGGACCTGCACCGGTGCTTGAACAACGCAAAGGCACGTGTCACGAGTATCGGCAGGCCTGTAATGTACTACTGATAAAGCCACCGCGAGAATCTGGGCTGTAACTGACAGCGTTTCCTGACGAGCGTTCGGACTGCGGGCGATAAAAGTCTAAAACACTGCAGCTTAGCCAGCTGAGCCGGCGTGTGTGTAAAATATAGCAGCTGTAGATAAGAGGAGAGTTGAGTGCTGGAAGTTGGACACTATACTTCATGTTTATGTGCTGCATGTTCAATCGCTGTCTGTGATTAAGCACATTTGCATTTTAAATTACTCAAATAAAATTCTCATGATTTTTCTTTGGCGTTGATTAAAACGGCTTTGGGGACGGCGCCAGAAGTTTCTGTTTAGGGGGGGAAAGGAACGTGCATATGATTAGGTCCAAGAATCTTAATCACGATTATTTTGGGCGACACTGATTACTTGCAGACTTTGGAAAAAAATGTGTTGTTATACTTTAATAAAACTGAATGTGTCTTAGCAATGTTGAAAAATCCATTTCCTGGATGAAGGCAGTTGGTAGTAAATAGATGCAAAAGCAGAACGAGCAGAGACCCAGAACACGGGCTTGACCCGCTGACCTGTTTAAAAGTCACTTTGGCCTAAAGCGATTTCTCTGTCCTTCCTCTCGCAGCGATGTTACGAACACAAACAATACAGAAATGGGCTCAAGTTCTGCAAACAAATCCTGTCCAACCCCAAGTTTGCTGAGCATGGAGGTAAGCAGCAAAAATGTAGCTGTACGGAGAATTTTTCTTTTTCTCTTAAATGTATTTTTCACCATCTACTGCATCCTTTTCTTGCTGCAGAGACCCTGGCAATGAAGGGCTTGACCCTGAACTGTTTGGGGAAGAAAGAGGAGGCATACGACCTGGTGAGGAGAGGCCTGCGCAATGACCTCAAGAGCCATGTCTGTATCCTTATAGACAGCACTGCACCCTCTGGGTTAAGCAGCTGTCGCTTTGAACTATTAGCAGTGTCTTTTTGCAGGATGGTTGAAGTGTGTGTCTGTGTTTGTGGGATGCTAAAAGGACCTTGAGGTGCCTCACATTGTGTAGAAGAGCTCTGCTCTCGGTGGAGCACTGTCAGCACATTCTCTCTGTGATTCTCTTGCAGAGAGTGAAGTCTGTGCACGTTGCTGGTGGATGAGGTCTATCTGAACCTAAACCCTGCCTAAAGTCAAGACAGAGCAGCTCTCTGCAGATACACTGCTATCTCTTTAGCTTCCACAGTAAGTCAGTATCCAGGGCATGTTTCCGTCCCTCAGAGGGCGTGCTTTGGTGCACGTATGCAAAAAAAAAAGTGTGTTCTTTTAAAATAGCTGAGGCTTTGCAACACATCAGGATTTTAAATCACGGAGTTATGCGTTGCATAAGCTCATAATTATGATTGGTAGTTCATTTAGATCATTGCTTTGTCATTAATCAGTTTTTAGAATAATCATGTTCAGCCACATTGGAGATGAAGCCTGAACAGCCTCAGAAACAGTATCCTGTTTTATGGATTTATCTCTTACTAGCCTTTTAGATTTGCCTCTCCCTGCTTTAGTTTCTGTGGCGCCGGATAAAAACTTCATCAAAACACTGTTTACACAGGATTTGGACTTGGCAGCACAGCAGCTAGTGCTAGTAGTTTTTACTTTGTGTTCGACCCATGTTGAACACAGCGTTGAGATGATTTTTGAACAGCATGAACAGCTTCATAGTTAGCTACTGTTGGAGGTAATAGCCTCTTTTTCCCCCCCTTTGTTTGCGCAGGAGGAACTGTAGAAGCCATAATTGTTACAACTCTATTTAAGGATCTTTTTATAGCTCCTGCAGAAGGATAGGAAATGTCCCAGTATTCAGAGACGTTTGAGTGTAGGTTACAGTTACTGGTCCAGCTCCTAATGTTCATGGATTGTTGGGACACATGAATACAGCACCAGAAGCAGCCATTAAAAACACAGCTTTTACAGTTGTTTTTCTAAACTAAAAGTATTAAAGTAGCTTAAATATAATTTTGTTGTCTCAATGTAGATCATTCAGTGCAGCCTGTTTTATTAAATCCTCACACTTAAATTTTTGTGGGTAAAATTGGTTAAAGATAACAGCAGTTTAATAAGATGCACTTTATCTTATGCGAGGTCCATGTTGGCCCAGCAGTGCGGCTGTTGGACTACGGAAAGGGTAAGAAGCAAGTTTGATGACAAATGGCGTGAGAATAACAATTACTCTTCACAGTTTAAGCCAGAAGTGCTTGTATGTCGAAGGTGCTTCAAACTTTGGACAAAGTTTTTATTTTTACATTTGAGCAACATCTATAAACACAACCAAACACGTCTCATTTAGTCTCCCTGTTGATTTTAAACTGATATACATGTAATTACTCGTACAAAGTCTACTTTCACTATCGTGTCAACATTCTTGTAAATGTGGATATTCTGATGGAACAAAACAAGGACACAGAAATCATCAGTGAAGGTTTTAAATGAATCATACGAAATGAAACATGGTGGCATCACAGTGGCTCCCACCACGCAGCAACACAATGAAGAGGATGACACAGGGCTGCAAGTAAAGGAAAGACCACATGATGCATAACTAGTGTTTAGCTATTACAAGGCTTCAGAGTTCATATAACAGAAAATGCAGGAAGGTGCCTTGTTCCTGAGAAGTGAGCACTTCTGAGATCCTTTCGCTCTGAAAGCAGCTTTTTAAAAGATCACATCACTTCAGTTCAACCACAAGAGAAGAGGCTCATTGAACCCCTCTCCCCTTTTCTGTACTTCATTTGATAGCATCATACAAATTGTGCATCTTCCTTAACTGGCCTTGCGTACCAGGCTGGCATGTGTACGGTTTACTCCAGCGCTCGGACAAGAAGTACGATGAGGCCATCAAGTGTTACCGCAACGCCCTCAAGTGGGACAAGGACAACCTGCAGATCCTCCGAGACCTGTCCCTGCTGCAGATCCAGATGAGGGACCTGGAGGGCTACAGGGTGAGTCAGAGGGGGATTGTGTCTCTTTAAGTAGTAATTGAGAGATGTTGCATGTTCTTAATCAAAAGCTGGGAGGTTTTGATGAAAAGTTTGGCCACAGGAGATAAATCCTGTTGGCAGAGGCATGTTTTAAAAAATCGGTAAACTTTTTATAAAGGAAAACAAAAACAGTCCTCAGTTAGTGGGGAAAGAACTTTCCTGAAGGGAAGCACACACTTCCATCTGTCGCCCTGCCTCGTCCAGGACGCAGTATGGCTCTGAATTAGAGAGGACTGGGCGAATCAGCATCCAGATATCAGGTTGCAGTCAGTCTTCACAATGTAGAACAGCTCTCCTGGGATTTAGATGCTTTTATAGTGAGAGGTATGAAATGGCAAGAGGAAAGTCTGGCTGAAAGGATTAAAAAATATGGATGAGAGGACAGGGAGGGGCTCCCACTCAGAGTGTATTAGGTGTTAATTTTAGTTCTCCCTGAGCCAGCTAGCAACATCCTGGTGTCACTACCATGAGTCAGCACAATCACTTTCTCTTTGTTTATCTTCCCAGCACTGCCTCAGGTTTGAGATAATGTGGGCTTATAGGGAACGTAGAATTTTTCCACCTGATATCAAATGAACTCAATGCTGGCACATTGTCTTTCTCCAGGAGACACGGTACCAGCTGCTGCAGCTGCGTCCAGCCCAGCGGGCCTCCTGGATCGGCTATGCCATCGCCTATCACCTCCTGGAAGACTATGAGATGGCAGCAAAGATCATTGAGGAATTCAGGAAAACACAACAGGTTAGACACAGCGACAGTTTCGCATTTCTCTTACCCGAACCAGGAGATGACTTTCAGTTGTTGTCAGTTTTGTTGTCACCCTGTCGTGCAGCTGGCCTGAATTTCAGTTTGAATTTCAGTGATCTCAGCGCCAAGGTCAGAGGTCACACTTTCTGACAGTATTGTGAATGCAAGAACTGGAGAAGGAAGTCACCTTGGACTTTGACATTCATACCATACGTGCATCTGCTAGGAGGCTGAGGGGGATGCACTGGAGGCCGCTGATGTTGCAGTTTTAAATAGAGTGGCCACTTGCTCACATCAGTAGCACCTTCTGCCAGTGGGATACAGCGTAAATGATACAAACACAGACTATTCAGTCGAGACTCTGCAGCTGTGCAGAGGCCAGTACTGCAGACACAGACCAGGCACCTATTTTAGAGTGTTTCAGAGCTGCCACAGCTGGAGTCGGTGCGTTAGATTTCAGTACAAGCTCTGGCCAAGAAGCCAAGATAAATCTTAACAGCTTACCTTAAGCAAAATTTGTAGTTTTTCTCTTAATTTTTTTGTCCAAAAATATCTTTGACTGGAATTTAAAAAAAATAAAAATTAAGAAGTTGCATTTTCACTGATAGAGACCATCTTACCTATTCTTAAAAGTAGGGGTACAAGTAGCTGTTACAGCCAACTGGTCCTTACAATCCTTCGGTCTAAAAACCTGTGATTGTGCTGAAAGTTGCTGGCGGAGTGTGGGCTGATCTTATTTGCTTGTGGCGTTGTTGATGCTTTAGCTTTCCACCTGCTGCGGCGAAAACAGAACACAAAGACAAAGAACTTTAACGCTGTTCACTGCAGCTGCTGTTTGTGCTCATTTGCACTTTTTTTCTCCTCCTTTGTGGTGAACCTTCCTGTCATTCAATCAGCACACACTGATTTGGCTACACCCTGTTGGCTTTTTAAAGCACTGCACCGGAGTCGTCGCCATAGTTTCTGCGTTGGCCACATTCCTGCAGTGTTTGTTTCTACGCAGCAGGGGCGGTACGCAGACGCACACCAGTGTGGACCAATAGCTCCTGCTGCATGGAAAGTTTGTGCAAGGGAGAACCCCTGCCACTAAAGAAGCTTGAATATGAACTATTTTGTGTACTTACAGGCACCATGCACGGCTCCACGCTTTGATGAGTAACAGGCTTACTCGTATTCGTGACGCTGTAGGTGTCTGACTCGCTGATTTACAGTGAGCGCTTTGTAGCTTTGCAGCCGGTGGGTGTTTTTTCTATCGTCTCTGCATTGGTCACAACAGCAGTAGAGCTCACTCGCTTTCACTCTGGCGTGCTCCTGATAAGACCAGCCTGCTTCCTGTCTTTGTGCCATCTGTGTAATACAGTGAGCTGGTGTGACCGTGCACACACACACTGAATAATTCAGTTTCCTGAAAAGCACAGCGGCTCCTGGAGGTTTTCAGTCATGCGTGCCTGGTACAAAATGTTACTGACACTCAGAGTGGTCTGTTCTTTGTCTGGTCTGTTCAGACGTCTCCGGACAAAGTGGACTACGAGTACAGCGAGCTGCTGCTCTACCAGAACCAGGTGCTGAGAGAAGCAGGTTTGCACAAGGAGGCCCTCGAGCATCTGTCCAACTACGAGAAGCAGATCTGCGATAAACTGGCAGTGGAGGAGACGCGAGGTGGGTGACTGCAGAGTCTCTCTGTTAATCTTCGGAAGTGCAAACATCTTTACCAAAGTAAAATCAAACAAGCAAAACTTTATTGAAAGAGCACATTTCATTCACAGTGGTGGAATGGTGTTAATGGTGTGATAAAACCTGCTGCCACTAGGGGGAGCAGTGATGCCAGCAGTAATCTGGCATAATGCAGGTGCTGCAGGAGAGAAAGGCAAACAGTCATCTAGAAAACTTTTCTGAGGCTGATTTAATTTTACCGTCTCTGACACTCCTGTGAGCAGAAGTTTGTTGGGTTTTTGTTTTTGCTAGCAGCCATGATTTTTCTTGGCTTGTTATCTCGATTTAACAGTGTTTGCGCCCATGTTTCTGTAGGAGAGTTACTGTTGAAGTTGGAGCGTCTGGATGAAGCAACAGAAGTCTACCGCCGTCTGCTGGAGAGGAACCCAGAGAACTGGTCCTATTATCACGGCCTGGAGAAGGCCATCAAACCAAGTATGACACGAGTCTTGTCACCACTGACTTCTAAAACATCCAAATCGGTGGTGAAGCTAAATCCTGAATTCCTCTGGATTTTTATTTATTTTATTTTCAGGTACTGTAGAGGAGAGATACAAAATCTTTGAAGAAGCCTGGGAGAAATTTCCCAAAGGGCTGGTGCCTCGCCGCCTACCCCTCAACTTCCTTTCTGGTATGCAGCTCATTTCTCCGCTAAATCAAACAGAATAAAGCCAGTGTTCACTTATATTTTTAAAACACCCTTTAGCTCTAGTCATAGTTTAGGCCTGTAATTAGTTTAGTTTTAGTTTATATTTAGTTGACTAAATATCATAAGATTATCGTAGACTAAATCTGAAGTTGATTCAGTGACTAAAATATAAAGAGGTTGGTTGTTTTGTTCCAAAATAGTTTGCAAAGCTTCGTATTTTCATCTCATTTTTAGTGATGAAAGTGTAAGTACATTTCATCATAGCTTTTGTCCTTGTATGTTAGTTTTTGTTTAGTTATCGGCTTTTTCCATCAGGGGAAAAAAAGTTTGTTAATGAAAACTGACCAAAATTATTAGTCAATGAAAGTAACAATCAAACTACAGAGTAAAGATTAATTTTCTTTTGCTTTGTCTTTTTGTTTTTCTCTGAAGGTGACAAGTTCAGAGAGTGTCTGGACAGGTATTTGAGGATGAACTTCAGTAAAGGCTGCCCGCCCGTCTTCACCACGCTCAAATCGCTGTACAACGACAAAGAAAAGGTGACGGCACACCTGCTGACTGATCTAAAATTAAATCACAGTCACAGCCTCGGACCAAAAGAGTCTTAAAGAGGCTCAATTCCAACTCATTCCAACATTTAAAATAAATAAATAAAAAAATTGGAATAGCTTTGCATGAGTTAAAAATTATCCCTTATTATCTTATCCTGGGCCTCAGTGAAGCCCTTCAGCTCATCCTCTGTATAAAACGTATGAAATTAGCATCGACCGTTGTAAGAAATATTTATGAACAATAAGTCTCTGTATTAACTGCACGATTCTGAAAATCCCCTTTGCGTCACGCTTCATATTTACTTTGTCCTCCTTTCCTTTTAGGTGGCAATTATAGAGGAACTGGTGGTCGGCTATGAAACCTCATTAAAAAGCTGCCGAATGTTCAACCAGAACGGTGAGAGAAACATTTCAGCATCCTAACAAACCAGACGAAGTTAAACCAGCTGTAAGTTTTTGTGTAGCTGTTGCAGTCGTTTGGTTCCAACCCTAACGAGCGTCTGCTGTTCCAGATGACGGTAAGGAGGAGCCTCCAACCACGTTGCTCTGGGTGCAGTACTTCCTGGCACAGCACTATGACATGATCGGCCAGCAGACACTGGCTCTAGAATATATCAACACGGCCATCGAGAGCACGCCCACGCTCATCGAGCTCTTCCTCATCAAAGCCAAGATTTACAAGGTGGCGCGCGTGTCTGATTTGTACGATTGTTTACTATTTTAGACGCGTAGTTCTGCTGCGGTGGTGTTCTCGACTGACCTTTTTCGCTCCTGCAGCATGCTGGCAACATCAAAGAGGCTGCCCAGTGGATGGATGAGGCCCAGGCTCTGGACACCGCTGACAGATTCATCAACTCCAAGTGTGCCAAGTACATGCTGAAGGCGACCATGATCAAAGAGGCCGAGGAAATGTGCTCCAAGTTCACCCGGGTGAGAGAAATTGAGCAGAGTGACAGCTGACCAACCGATGAGGACTTTTAAAAATGTCAAAACAAAATGTTGGCAAATGATGAGTACAATCAGTACTCATGATGAGTACAATCAGTACTCATCATAATGAGTACTTTCTATCTTTAGATCTCTGATAGACTGATGGAGAGAGAGATTCCCACTTTTCGTACAAGTTCTAGTGATTCATGACAAAGTAATTGACTGTGATCAATCGCAGCGGCCTATTTCCCAACATTGTTTTAAAGTGGAGGGTGAGCCATAAACAAAAACCTCTCCATAGTCAAGCACACGCAGAATTGTGGACTTTAAAATAATCCTACATTAGCAGGATTCTAGCTATTCTAATGTTCTTGACCAGTTAACTCGATAACCCTCTTTAAAGTATCTCTGGTAAGCATTTATAAGACTCATGGAGGGTTTTAATGCAGACTATAGGCTCAACACTGTTAGTTCACCTCATCAATAGCATTCAGTTAAGAATGGATCCCCATGGAACACGTACAGTAATGGTCAGACTGCCAGTGCTCATGTGTATATGTCTCATGTTTCTGCAGGAGGGAGCATCAGCAGTGGAGAACCTGAACGAGATGCAGTGTATGTGGTTCCAGACTGAGTGCGCGCTCGCCTACAAAGCCATGAACAAGTTTGGAGAAGCCCTGAAGAAGTGCCACGAGATCGAGAGGGTGAGGCTTTTCTGACGGGATTTTAAACTCTGTGTGAAAGTACACGCTCCCTAACCGCCCACAAAGTCTTTCTGGGTGTTAAAATTGTTCCTTTTTTACTCTTTAATCTCATCAGCATTTTGTGGAGATCACAGACGATCAGTTTGATTTCCACACTTACTGCATGAGGAAGATGACGCTACGCTCATATGTGGACCTGCTGAAGCTGGAGGATGTGCTCCGGATGCACCCGTTCTACTACAAGGCCGCAATCACGGCCATCCAGATCTACCTGAGCCTCCACGACAATCCGCTGACGGATGACAGCAAAGAGCTGCAGGCGGACACTGGTGAGAGACGCACAGTGAAGATCCAGCTCTGAGTCAACGAGGCTCTTATCAAGGGAAGGCCTCCACTGACCGTCCTTTTTGTCTTCATTTCTCTAGCAAACCTATCGGACAAAGAGCTGAAAAAGCTGAGGAACAAGCAGCGAAGAGCCCAGAAGAAGGCCCAGCTGGAGGAAGAGAAGAAGAACGCGGAGAAGGAGAAGCAACTCAAGAACCAGAAAAAGAAGAAGGAGGATGACGACGAGGAGATCGGAGGGCCCAAAGAAGAGCTCATTCCTGACAAGCTGGTGAAGGTCAGTGGCCGATACGTGAAGTATTAAGGTCTGTTTATCAGTTTTTAGGACTCGAGTTTTACTTTGTTTTGCACATTTGCTTTTACAGGTAGAAAATCCACTGGAAGAAGCCATCAAGTTCCTGACGCCTCTCAAGCACCTGGTCAAAGACAAGATTGACACCCACCTACTGGCCTTTGAGATCTACTTCAGGAAAGGTTGGCGCGCACATGTTATGTGTTTTTTACTCCGCCAGTACCGTCTTCGTCCCCATTTCTGCCTCACACGTTTACTGTGTTCTCCTTTCAGAAAAATACCTGCTGATGCTCCAGTCAGTGAAGAGAGCTTTGGCAATCGACCCCGACCATCCGTGGCTGCACCAGTGTCTCGTACGCTTCTTTAAAGGAGGTATGAGAGGATTCATTATTTAACTACCAGCACATGCTCCTAAGCGCTCGGTTTTAATTGCCTCTCTATGCTGTTGCTCTTCTTCGTTCCTCTGCCTCCACCTCATCCTTACATAATCCTTTTTCTCTGTTCCCTCTTTGCAGTTTCAGAGAGCAAGGAGCTTCCAGAGGTGGTCAGGACGGTGCTGAAGCAGGAGATCACCCGGCTGTTCGGAGACAGCAACGCTAAGAGCTTCAACCAGGCCTACCTCACCAAGCACTCCAGCTCCATACCACACAGACTGGCTGGTAAGTCTCTTTGACCCTCACTTCTAATACTTTGGTACTTAATGCAACAACAGTTCAATTGACACTGAAGAGCAGTACTCATGAAAACATTTAAGGTTATTTGACATGACCTGGGGGCCGTTTCTTCCATTGTTGCAAATGTTTTTTGCTTGAATGTCACTCCGTTTGTTTGTTTTCCCCCCTTCTTAGTTCATCTTTGCACCCAACGATCCCTTAAAATGTAATTTTTCAAGCCCTGTCCACAGGGCTTTGTAGCTGCCGGGTGGTCTCTAGCAGACATTTCAGGTTTCAGTTTTTTGTTTTTTTTGTTTTGGGGGGGGGGGTTGCTGCTCGTTGGTCTCATTGGTCCCATTGTGGAAACTTTGCACCTAAAGACTGATAGATGAGCACAGACGTTGGGCAACCTGTTCTTCCTTAGTGAAGGCACTGATTCACATCATGCATGCCCTTGCCTCTTACCTTAATATTAATCACCTTACTAAACTCCCGACTCCAACCTCGGTCCTAACATGAAACCCAAAACAGAGACTTACCCCTGGAACATGCCTTTTAAAGGTTTGTGGACCAGCCTCACGCTGCAGAAATATTTCTGCGATGGATTGATCTTAAAATGTAGAGTTATTAAAAACACACTTTCTCTCACTCACCTTCTCTCTCCCGCCCGTAGCTGCGAAGATGATGGTGTATCTGGACTCCTCGATGCAAACGAAAGCAGCAGAACTGGCCGGTGCACTGGATGAGTCCCTGAACAACAGAACCATACAGGTACGTATTGGCATCATGTAAGAAGACGGGAGGGAAGCAAAGAAACAGTTACGACTATTCTTATGCTAAACACACACTGGAGTCTTTGCTGTTGTGCAAATATCAAAAGTGGAATAAAAGTTAGTCTATCAGGTCCTCATGGCTCAGATGCTGAGAGTATCCATCTCTCTTGGATCAACCTGAAAAAGGGCTGGAGCAGAACAAAGGAGTTTCTTCAGTGAAGTGAAACCAGCCAGACAGGTTTTCCTAAAAAAGTTGGTCAAAGGACCGACCGCAATCGAGAAGTTGCGACAAAAACTGTGGTAACCAATAACATCAGGAAGTACAGCAGTTCCTTTTGAGTTGGGATTGTGACTGTGATAAACTGTCCACTCCTCCCTGCCTGAACGTAGCTTCTTTTAACCTTTGTCCTCTCGTCTTCAGATCTGCACGGAGGTCCTCGACTGTCTTCGCAGCGGCGCCCTGGGCGACTGTAAGGAGCACGCAGAGTCGTACCGCGCCGAGTGCCACAAGCTTTATCCCTACACGTTAGCTTTCATGCCCCCCGGATACGAGGAGAACACCAAGATTGCCAACGGAGACGTTTCCACGGAAACGGAGGAGCTAGCCAACGAGATGTGAGCACGGCGGTACAGCAGCGGATGAGAAAAGGAACTGGGCCGAGCACGGAGCCTTGTGGTACGCCTGTGGCAGCCATTTTTGTAGAGCCGGACACAGGAAGCGAAAAATGGGTGTTTCGTCCTCAGGCTCAGCTCAGCTCTGACCTGGCTCGGCTCGGCTCTCTCCCACATGGGTGAAAATCAGGACTCTGTGTGTGCGTGCGTGCGTGCGTGCGTGTGTGTGTGGAGGGCGTGTTTGTGTGCGTGCATGTGTGCGGTTGTGTATTTGTTGGAAACAGAAGGAGGAGGGAGGGGAAGAAGAAGATAAGTGTCCATTTTACTTTTTTAAAACAGAGCTGGCAATGCTGAACATGAAAATAAAGAATCGGGAGAAACTGAGCGCTGGTTTTCCTCTGATTAATAACAATAACGCCAACCACTCGGGCGTGACTCCCAACACGTTGCATACTCTGCTCCTCTTATTTTAAAATAAAAGCTAATCTAAATGAATATGGGACACGGCTGTCGGTGAGGGGCGGGGGATGGGGGGGACTGAGCGGAGCGGATCTGATCTCTGACATGTCCGCAGGAAGCCGAGCGGGAAGAGTTACCTGAAACGGACACTGAGGACGACCACAGGTGTTTCTGTATCTGCTGTGACGCTCACTCAAGTAAAACGCCAGAGAAAGCCGCCTCGCACGTCGAACAGCTTCCCCCCCCCCTAAAAAAGTGCTTCCCTCGCAGTTCCAGGTCCAACATGGGAACACGTAACCCTCTGTCCTCGTGGAGCACCTCGTAGCACAGAATAAAAACTGTAAAGATTGTGTGATGCGTTCTGTTTCAACTACACAGCTACTCTTAACTTTTCTATATAGCTCTGAGAGAGATGGATAGACCTAAGCAATACCACAGACACTCTTACCGATGATAATCATTTCAGGATCTGGTTGAAGCGGTTACACGGAGCCTCCGGGCGGTCACTTTTATTTATGCAGCACATTTAGTAACAGGAGTTTGGCCCCGGGTGCTTTCCAGACGAGGCAGAGTCACTTGTGTTGTTGCTCTTTAGAAATGGTTTTATCTGCATGATGTACAGAGACTCTTTCGGTGAAGGCGTTTATGAGCCTGTAGTGCTTTCAGAGGGATCTTCTTCTCTGCTAACTTTGAAAGTCTGAAGTCAACATCCACTGCCCCCCCCCTTTGCCAAAATGATAAGACACGAACAAAGGCGAGTAAACGTACAAACATCTGGAAGCTGTTTTACTTCTTCTGTACCACCCCCACATCTTGTTTTTCTTCCCCTTCTTCCTCTGATTTTGGTTCTAATGTGAAAGATGAAATCTGAGATGGTGATGTATGATATCTCTGGATTTTTGTATTAAAACCAACAGGAAAAAAATGCTTGTTAGCCTCCCTGAGCTGCCCGTGTTTTCTTTGCAGGGGTTAGGTAAAGCTTTCGCGAGGACCAGGTTTTACCTGCTGTTTCAAACAAACTAACCTTGAGTGGAAGTGGGTTACGAAGCCCTCTGACACCGACGCGGGCTTAGTAACCAAACGTCAAGAATGTGCAGCACCTGTTTTGTGTGAGCTGGAGGAAAATCCACACGCCTGCAAAAATTTTGTTCTGTGTGATTATTTCAGGAGGACTGTTTCACCAATAAAATAAAATGAAATGGCTTTCACGATTTTTCAAATGGTGCTTCATAGTGTCAAGTGTTAAAAATCCCAATAATGATGAAAAAAGACGAGTGGGAACATTTCAAATCAGAGTAGGAAGAGTTTCCTGTCGGTGATCTTAATGCAGCAGCCTTTATGAGAAAGGACAGGGCATCTCAGTCTCTACCTTAGACAGAATAATGGACGAATACAATATAAACATTTCATTCACAGAAAATTCAAGCACAAACTCAACCGTGAAGAAGTCTGTGTGGACTCATGTGGCCTTTAGAAAAACTGCAGTTGTTGTTACTGCTGTGTTGGCTTGATTATCCAACACCAGGGGTTTCCCTTTTGTGTCAGCACTACCTCTTTATTTAGAGACAGTTCAGTGGTAACAAAGGTGATTTCGTACCTGTCACGAAGTAGGAAGGTGCAGGGTTTTTCCTGCACTTTAACCAACCAGGTTTGGCCTCGTACCAAATGAAATTCACCAGGACTGTGGTTTAAAAAAACACAGTTTGACCAGTTCTTATTTTTTAAAAGCTGGTTTTAAGTTACTGAGTTTAAAGTACTTCTTTATCAAATGGCCAAAAATAACAGAACAACGCACAGACTTCTGTCAGATAACAGACTTTTATACTTCCTCTCTGTGCTGATCACTGCTTACGTGTTGTAGGGAAAATCCCAGAATTAGGTCCTGGTACTTTATATTGGAGCCTTTCCCTGCTCACACAGGCATGATCACACTGTGTGCTTTAAAGGCTTTGCCCCTGTATTTGACAGAAATTTGTGCATTCACTTATTTTCAGCAAATCCTGCCTAACAAAACGGGATAAATCATTTTATAGCCACGCTGGTGACTTCCCTTGCTTGGGTAGTCTAAAATGTTTTATTTTGAAACCGCTTGTGAAGTTCAGGGTCAGTGGAACCCACTCCAACTGTCAGAGGGCAGGCGGCGCAGGCCAGTACAGAGAGAACGTTAATTTAAAATCACCAAATAGCCTAGTATCCTTCATGAGCACACAGAGAACATTGAAAACCTGAACCTGAGATCCTCTTGGTGTGCGATGGCAGTGCTCCTACTGTAACAATAAAGATGATGGTAAAAGTTTATCTGGTTACTAAGAGCTGAAAACCTTATTTTAGGGGAGGAAAAAAAATCAGTATTATTTATTTTATTTTTTTTAAATCATGTTTGATTGTTAATCTAAGCATGCAGTTTTTGGTTATTTATGAGTGAAAACCTGGTGTGGATGCTACCAGAAAAAGTCCTTTGAAAACACCTTTTTTTCCCCAAAACACAAAAGTAGACCTTCTCTCTAATCCATCACGTTGGCACTGAAAACTTCCAAAGCACCAATTTAACTTAAAGCTGTGATTTTAATAAAGTTGTAATGTTTGTGCCCTTGTCAGTTACAACCAGGAAACCTGTGATTCTCATTAACCAGTGTTTGTTTTTCCTCTGCTATCCTAAAATTCCTATAAAATCTAGTAGTTTTTAAAATGTAGCCGTCTCCTGTCACAGAGTGAGGCTTCACCTCTGCACTCAGGTGGCACCACGGTTCATGCTGACCAAATCATCATGTACAATATAAAGTATAATTAAGCAGAAAAGAAGAAACAGAGCATTAAAGGGAACCACCAAACTTGATATATGAGTGGGAAGCAGGATGCGGAATCACTTGGCGTCCCCACCAGGAGGGGGCAATATCGTGTTGAAGAGGTCAGCTGCAGTGAACGTGCGCGTCTTTATGTTCTGACCCCCCCAAAAAAGATGACCTGTTATTTCTAGGAGAAGGTACCACCATGTCTCGCGCTGTTGTGGATTAAAAACACTTAAAAGGGAAAGGAACTAAAATCAGCCAATCACGTTAATGTGCCAGGAAGCTGAGACCCTGGATTCTCCACCCTCATCACCACAGTGAAACGCCGGGTCCTCCTCCTCACACCCACGCTGGGCAGCACTGTGAATAGTCTGCACGGAGTTGCTGGAAAGGTTTTCGAAACCAGCAGAAGATTTTGTGTTTGCAGAAGTTTTGGTCAGGGGAGGCTGCATCTTTGGAGACGCCGTTTGAAGCCAAGTGCGCATTTTTTGCGCTTTGTTATTACCTTGAAGGACTCTGGCTACATGGATTCGTCTCTTGAGTTTTCCAGTTCTTTGGGTAGTGTTTCCTCACTGCTAACCCGCTGTCGAACATTTAAGGTGCTTGTGATTGGAGACTCCGGGGTGGGTAAAACCTGCCTCACCCACCGACTGTGCGCCGGGGAGTTTCCCTGCAGATCGGAGGCTACCATCGGCGTGGACTTCCGCGAAAGAGTGCTTGAAATCGATGGAGAGAAAATTAAGGTAACTGGTGATTATCATCCACCACTAAAAAGCTAGCATTAATGAACCCAGCTGGAGATATTTGCCCTAATAAGGGTTCTGAACGACAACTTTTACGCATAGCTAAAACTCTTATTTTGTAAATCCCCAAACTATTAAGTAACTTTTGGTTTGTTGAAGTTTTGGAAATAATTTCTGTGAGTTCATTTGTTTGTTTGTTTTTCAAATTACCCTCATGATAAAAGGAAAAACAGATAAGCACGTGTGAGCCGGGCTTCGATTCCTCGTGTGTTGTTAAAACGTTTTTATCTCCTCTGTCCTGATGTTCTCAGGATCGCTGTTAATTAAGTGTCTACACTGCAGTGTGGCTCTGCTGCATACACGCTTATTTGTCCCAGACTGAACAACTGAAAAATTCTCTGGATGGCAGAAAATCAGCAGCCACTGCGAGCTTCCACAGCCACAAAAACACACATTAGATTTTTAGGCTGTAGTTAGGATGTGAAGAAAGTTTGTTTGTTTTGTTGAAATGAAAATCGAATCCGGTATTAACTAAAAATGTGAGTCTCAGTTGGTCTTTTGAAATGACCACATGATAGAGGAAGTGTGTCTGAGTGGTGACACAGGATTTGTAACCTTAGGTTATTTTTTCCCTTTTGCTTAGCGGTGCATTTAGTTACCAATGTCTGACACAGTTTAACAACAGCCCAGGATCTTAAACCGTAAGTTCGTGATCAAGTCAGTCGACTGAAGTTTTCTAGGTCCATCCAGTGCAGTCAAACCGTAAAATGGACATTCTTTCTAATGACCAGCGGGTGGCGACTCCTAAGATTCAATTGAACTGAAATTCAGTGATAATGAAAACCAGATAATCAGGATGAATCATTTATGTTTTAGTAATGTTTCTATAAGCGGCTCCAAAATAATTCAGAAGTGTTTCAGCGCTTTAGAGGCAGTTACTTCAGGTCCTGCCTCAAGCAGGTCTGTTCAGACTCCCAGCTCTATGGTAACAAGTAAAGACTAGATCCTGGTGGTGTGGGTAGTAAGCATATTTTAAATGTTGCCTTTGGAGTTTCAGAGCATAGATCTAATTACCTAAAATACTGAACTTCTGTACACGAGAGGCTTCCAAAGTGGTGTCAAAGTTTCTGCAAAATAATTTTTTAGAAATATTAAAATTGTGCTGTAGCGTTAGAAAGCATATATCCACACAGGATGCCAACATATATTCCTCACATTCACAATATCAGTGGGTCACTAGAAAAACTCAGATATGATTTTGACACATCAAGTCAAATATTTATCAAAAAGTTTCAGGAAGTAAACACTTTCATATAGTTTATAAGAATATGCTTTAACGCCACCTGCTAATGCTGATTTGATCCAACAGTATTGTTACTGGGATGCTTGCTTCTGTTTAAGGGGATCAGGAGTGGCCAGAGTCCTCACCCCAAACTGACTCACTGACTGAGGCTAATGTGCTGACAACTGAATCAAAAAAGATTAGAAGATAAAAATATCACTGAACTCAAAATGTAATTTGGCATACATCAGGTCTAAAGTCTGATATGCACCACTGCTTAGGTTGCTGATGAAGCATCCATCTACTTTCATGTCACTGGGTCCAGGTCTTTGCGGCAGGAGTTTAAGCAGAGATGTCCAGAACTCGTTCACCTCCTTCCGCTCCTCTAGGTAGACCCTGACGTGCTTTTGAGCAATCTAAGAAGCAGAATCTCTCTATCGCATCCTGGATCTCCTCCAGTTCGACATGCCTGAAATATCTCGTGTAGCAGTTGGGAGGCATCTGGAGGCGCCCCTGTAGAAACTGAGCTCCTCACCCTGTCTCTAAGAGAAAACCAGCACTCCTCAGAGTGTCACTAACCACTCCTTATCGGTTATAGGTGTGGGCAAGAATATATTGACTGTAGCCAGATTGAGAAGGTCTGGTCCACAGGCCACGTCTAACCTTTGGGACCTGTTTGGTTTTATCCTTTTGCAGCTCAGCCGCCATCTTGGTCCGAATCCAGACAGTTATTTGAAGCCCCTAAATGACTGAATGGGAAGACAACACATGCACACAGGTTTGCACCGTTATGGCTGCATCCCACAGGAGAACCGAACAAACAGCATGTTTTGTTTCCGGTTTAAAACTCTCGAAGAGCTGCGCATCCAATAAGTTACATTAATAAACTCACCACCATCTTTACTAAGATCACATGTAGAGGCGTGCAGTGCAATGGGATGATTGGCTAATGCATTTCCTGCTTCAGCTGTTGATTGGCTTTTAAAGGCCAAGGCCACCAACTTTGGCATTTCAGAGCTCCTCCACAGATTTCTGTTCAGGATTGTTCTTGGGTGCCATGTCTCCTGGTCTGCGTGCCCCTCTGTCAAGTTTCTTCCCTATTTTTGCATTAATGTAGCTATTTTTAATGTCTTTTCTGCAGACATGAGGACTGTATTTCTGAGGGGTCGGGGGGGTCTGTTTTGAAACTTTGAAAAAACGTTGACAAAGCCTTGAAGAGAAATCGTTGGTTTAAAAAAAAAAAACAGGATCGGCTTGTTTATTCCTTTTTTTTGGTTCCCTCTCAGAAATGACTCATGTCTCTGTGCATGTCACTGAGTTTAACGAATATCAACACTTCCTCACTGTTCCTTCCGTCCTTTTCCTCGTGCTTGTGCCAGCACCAGCCTTCATGAAGAATCAACCTCTCACTTTCTTTCCTTTCTTACTTCCCCTCCTCACCATCAGCTCCAGCTGTGGGACACAGCCGGACAGGAGCGCTTTCGTAAATCCATGGTGCAACACTACTACCGTAACGTCCACGCGGTGCTCTTCATTTATGATGTCACCTCTCCTGCCAGCTTTAGCAGCCTGACTTCCTGGGTAGAAGAATGCCGGCAGCACTCCCTCGGCCAGGACATACCCAGGTACCTGCATCACTTCTCTGTGTGCAAAAGTGTTTGTTTAACTTGGACCAGACTCTTTGTGACCTTTCATTTCCTCGTCTCCTCTCAGATTCCTGGTGGGGAATAAGAGCGACCTCCGTGACCCCAAAAAGACTGACAGCCAGGTGAGCCAGGAGCGGGCAATGAGCTTTTCCAAAGCCCACGGCATGATCTTCTTTGAGACATCTGCCAAGGATCCTCCAAAGAAAGGCACAAGTGGACAACAAGGTAGCAGGCAGGCACTGTATCAGCAGGATAATGTGGAGGACATCGTCACCGCTGTTAGCCTCAAGCTGAAGAGACAGAAGAAACTCCTGACAGCGAATTCCCTGGCGTACAGCGGCTCCTTTAAACTCACTAACAAGAAGGCCGAGAAGGAGCCGATGACCTGCTGCTGAGAGCGAGGAGGACGAGGACATGCCAATCCAGTCCAGTCACTCTCACACAGAACTTTAATATTTAAACTCTTAAAAATGCAAAACGTGCCACTCAGAAATTTAGTGTATATTTGTGATCTCAGTGTTTATAAAAGCTGCAAAATAAAATACTGTGAATGTAAACATGCAAGTGAGCTTTCGATGCAGTGACGCTGTTTGTTTTCAGCGTGCGTGGTCTCACTGGCTGAGCTCAGGGTTTTCTCATTTCCCTGTTTTGTGCCTCCTTGTCTCCTCTTTCCTTCTTGTATCTCAGTGCCTACAGTGCGTCTCGAGGAGAGAGGAGGCTTTGCAGGAGCTGCTATGAGTGAGGAAGCACAGGTGTGTAATCTCCATCTGTGACGTATGCACAAATATGCAAACCACGGCAGGATGAGGACTCTATAAAAAGGTGTTTTATTTCTGTTTTTACGATGAATAAAATAATAAAAATGCATGATATTCACACATTGTTGTGACATTGTGCCCACTCTGCAAGTTGATTTAAAGCTAGAGAGATAATTTATCAGGAACTCTGATACACGTGTGACAGATCGCGAACTATAATGGTCTGCTTTCCCACATCACGTTTAATTCATGTAAAATAACAGCTCAGAAACAGGGCTGCGATTTACCAACATGGAGTAAATAGTCATGAAAATTTTGAGCCATTACTGTGGATTTAGAAAGTGTCAGGCGATTGCTTCTCACACATAAATACAACGTAATGCAATCGTCTATGAGCAGCTCAACTTTCACAGAATTTAACAGAAAACCCTGTAACTCAGCAGCGCACTCGACTCCAAATGCTAAACTCCTACCTGGCACGAGTCACATTAAACTTACAGCTTCCTCAGCTGCTGTTATTCACTGACTCAGACTGAATGTGCACCCAGGAACTGATACCACAGATCCAACATGTCCAATATGACTGGATGCATTAAAGCAAGGTACATAGATCTGAGAATGAGCTCTTTATCCGTATCAATCAGGGATGTAAACCAAGAACCAGCCAGTCAAAGGGTCCAGTCAAGAAAATGTGAAAATTGCAAAGCAGGAGGTCAACAGTTTTTGATTTTTACTTGTATTCTTGATGGTCTAACAGCCTAGTGTAGTACACCAAAGTAAGCAAAAGATTAACTATTAAATCTGTTCCTTGTTCACCACAGAATTTCGTTCTTTTTCTTTTTTAAAGTGGGTCCATAAGAAATTTTCTGTAAATTAAAAAAGAATTCAGGTTTTAATTATATGACCAAGTCCAGGTAATGAGCTTTTGTGTATTTATTACTCAAAGTGTAAACCCAAGGAGCGGTGCAGGTGTGGTTATTTGAGGCAGTACTGTGGTTTCAGTGGCCAAACTGGGCTGTAAGTTTGACACCGCTGGTCTGGATGCTCTTTCTGTGAGTTTCCTCGTTTTGGAAATGTCAGCTGCAAAGATGTGAGCCGTCTCTGGGATGTGATGGCACCAAAATATAACTCCAGGCTTTTGGAAAAACTGACTCTTAGTGTGATATTGTGCAACGTCTTTTCTTCCTACTGTCACACCCACCAACCCTGGCACTGTGCCTCCATCTACCATAATGAGTCACCGTGTCATTTGGTTCAATAACATTCAAAAGAAAGCAAACATCTCTGCTTCTGATTTCTCCAGTGCTTAAAAACTTTGAGTCAAATCATCCTGTGCCAGGCGTGTCAAACATGCAGCCCATCCAAGGGTCACAGAGTGAAATTTACTCAGTTAAAATTTACTCAAATAGTTCCAATGAGATGAGAAGAAGGAGGCGTGAAAGCATTTGGACACTTTACTGGAAAAACAAAGACATTAAACGTGGCGGTTTTTGCCTTTCCTCTGAATCTGATTTGTGGTAAACATGTACAGACTCACTGAATGTGGAAAATAATACATATTTTTCTCAAGACATTTCAGGCTGTTTATAAACAGATGCTTCATTAAATGTTTTCAGAATATACTTCTTTATCACAGAAAGGTCAAATAAATTTTTATTGTTTTATCTAAACGGCTCTTTTCTGATAGATTAGATTAGTTAGAGGTTCTGGGGTAAAACTTCTTAAATGTAATCTTGTGGTGAGCTGGTCCTTTTCTCTGGAGGATAAAACATATTTAACACTTATGTGATTCACTAAGTGTGTAATATGAGCTGGTGCTGTTTTGATGCATCACCATCTCATCCTGGCTGCCCGCGGACTCGGCAGCAGTCATGCTCGGGTCTTGTGCGTGATGTGGGCGTTGGAAAAGTGCATCACATGTGGTTTCACGACTTTGTCTAATCGATGATTCAGAGCTTGTCACATGATTAAAGTCGAACGGCCAGACTTCTGCAGATCCTACAGCCAAACAACAGCCAGCGTCTGGTGTTTAAGGACGTGTGCACACACGAAAGTATCACAGCTGTGCAACATTCAACAGCTCAGTAGTAGGCGTGTCTCTCTGAATGCAGGGAAGAGTGGAACCAGAGGAGGAGAGGCTGCTTTCCTTACTCTGAGATTTTTAAGTAAAATCTTAATTGCTGTTTTTGTACGTTTACTGCACCTGTAAACTTACCAAAAGAAGCTCTATGAAGCTCCTGCAGGTGGTTCAAGAGAGGAAAGGCCTCCTGATAATTTCATAGTGGGGGTTTAGCTTGGAGCATGTAAACTTTGAACAGTTTTTAATGAGTTTTAAACTGGGGACTAAAAAATGACTTGGGAACTCAGTATGAAGCGAGTGTAGGGTCTGATGTTTTGCGGTTTAAAGCCCTACTACAACCTGTCTTTTTTAAGTCTTATAACACAATGTCCATTATATCAGAAAAATGCTAAGTCTGACTTTAATGAGATAATATTTTGGCACTTCTTGGTCTGACCTAACCAGCAATGTATGATGGTTGAACAGGAAGCATCTCAGAGTAAAATTACTCACTTTATCTCAAATTTCCACTTCAGCTACAGGTTTAAGGCTTTGCCGCGACCCTGCACACTGTAAAGATTCAATCATTTTATTTTACTTACAAAAATAATACAAAGTAATTGCCACAAAAAGGCCAAGTACTATTAACTATAAGCTATTCCTATTTTTTTTTAAATTAAAAGCCTTTTTTACAAAGTTTTTAATTATTGTAAATATTTTATGATTGCAAAGTTGTGACCTGTTTTTGATTCGTGTGTATTGTGCTTCAATGTAATTGATATATGCATACTTAGCGATCGGAAGGTTGGTGGTTCGATTCCCGGCTTCCCCTAGTCTGCATGCCAAATATCCTTGCGCAAGATACTAACCCGAAATTGCTCTCCGATGCATTCATCGGAGTATGAATGTGTGTGAATGTCAGTTGTGCTTGTGCGAATGGGTGAATGCACAAGTTGTGTAAAGTGCTTTGAGTGCTCAGAAGAGTGGAAAAGCGCTATATAAGAACTAGTCCATTTATATTTTTACAAATGTAAAACCTTACAATGGATGGAACAGCCAAATTATGTGGACTTTTTTGCATCTACGTTCTTGTGTAATGTTTCATTAGATATTATACTTGATGTCTTGGGCTCCAGGAACACTAGCAACCACTATTGTGCAAGCTAATGTGGTTCATTATATATAAATAATTAAATAAATAAAAATAAACCTTAAAAGGGGGGACTTACTACTTGTACAGTATTCAGTGGTAATTAATTAGTATTTATTTTGAATTAAATTGAGGTGCAATTTATTTTATTCAACTTCAGCTGAACTCAGAAAGAAATATTTATTATTTATTATCAAAAATATATTTGTTTTTGAAAGTTCGGAGTACTTATGCACATCAGTTACCTCAGGTTTTGTCAAACTTTTTGAGAACCACTGTATTAGTCCATGTCATTAACTTTTGTCTTCTCTCTTCTGTGCTTAGTGTTTTGTATTTATGTCATCTGTCTTCCTTCACGTCCTAACTGCTCACAGCAGATGGCCTTGCTGAATCTGCCTCTGCTGGAGGTCGCTTCCTACTAAAAGGGACTTCTTCCTCCCCGCCATCGCCAAGTGCTTATGGAGGATCAACTGGACACTGATGAGTTTTTCGCTTTAATATTGTGGTTTTTGTGATTTACACCTTTGAATATAAAGCACCTGTTGTTTTTGTGAGGTGGTACTAAATGAATACAACCGAACATATTATGGGATGTTACACAAACCTTGCATATAAGTGATTACTGTCAGTAGATTTAGGAGAAGTCAAACTTTGATAAAGTCTCACGTCCAGATCTGATCTACAGGCCAGTCTTTTGTCCTTGACTCTGTCACTCCGTGCACACTCTGACAGAGATCGCATTACGCAACCAGAGCTGAGGTTGTCATGCAACTGAACTAGAATGTGATGCGCTTAAAACCAGCCTGCGGGATCTCTCCTTCTCACAGTCACAGCTGAGAGAGAGGGCAGAATGATTTAATGAAGGAAGAGGGGGATTATATGATATATGGAGGTCAACATCTGCCTCAGAAGGATCCAAACACCAGGAGAAAATACAAATCACAGCTCTGCTCATTCTTTGGTGCTTCAGTTCCTGCTATTTGTGTTCTGTTAGATTCTCGTCTGCAGGGGGCGTGCTGGTGGAGCTGTCTGCTTTTGAATGGGGGTGTGCTCTGTTCCCATCAGCACTGGTGAGCAGCAGCTGAGCGCTTCCCATCATTTCGCTGTAAAACCTGCCGGAGAAAAACTCGCTTAGCTGCAGCTGATACCCGAGCAATCATGTTCTGCAGACGGGCATGGCAGAGAGTCGGGCCGCTGGCACGGAGGTCTTTCAAGCCGACACCCAGATACGGTGAGTCAGGACATTTAATGGGACTTTCCAGGAATTATTACTGTGGCGTTAATTAGAGTAATTAAGTAGAGTTTATAGAATAGTTGTGCTCGTTTATTTTCTGCTGCTGCCAGTTCAGTTTATTATTTTTTTAATGATTTTGTGGGTTGAGAAAGGGAAAAGTAAAAGTCCCATAAAGAGACGCACTTGCGGGCTTTCCAGTCGAGCTGCAGCAGTCTGATAAAGAAGGCGTGTGCTCTGGGAACACACAGAAGTGTACCACTTGAAATATTACATATTTCAACTTTGTTACAATAAATAATAACTAATCCAATATTTGAACAGAAATAACAATTAAAGGCGATTCTTTATGATGCATCTAAGGAGTGTAGACGATGAAATCACGTCCTAAATCCAGTTTATCTGGATAACAACGTTTATAACCTATTAGTGAACAAAACATCTGTTTTTCAGAATAATTATTTTTAAAATCTGAATCCAGAGAGCGTGCAATGACGGAGATTTCAGACTGGCTCTGTTTTCACGCATGCCTGCCTGCCTGGCCCGGATCATCCTTTAGTTTGGGATCAGAGCTTTGTGGAATTCAGCCCGAGGCAAAGCTGCTGCTTCTGCTGCTGCTGCTTTAATTTCCTGCTGAGAAATCTGCGGCAAAATGCTGCAAACCAGGCTACATCTGGCCACGATAGAAGGTTTTTGTGTTTTTGAACTTACAAGCAGGCAAAAAAAACAAACAAAAACTAAACCCCAGAAGATGTGAAAGAAAGGAGGTGAATACTGCTACTGCTTTCTAACTACACACCAGCTCGACACACTGCATCCTAAGTGTGCAGCAGGTCCCTTCCTGTTTGACCATCATGTCCTCAGACATGTCTATCTTGTCTGCTGTTCCCTGACATGCGTGTCTATGTTTACAGGCTTGAACCCAGCAGCCAGGATTAAGTGATTACCTGTATAAATAACCTGTATAAGTAACCTGTCCCTGCACTGTGCTGCTGTGTCATTGGTATTAGAGCAGGAGGGAGGACAAACCTTAGCTCTGTTTTGGGTTTGTAATTCAGTGGAGCTGCAGTGAAACTTTGCACAGTGCTCTTAAATATAAAGTCAAAAACAGAGACAGCGAGTCGGCTTCGATAAAAGGTTGATGGGACGGTAAAAGCTGCAGCTTAGCACAAAGAGTGGGAAGAGGAGGGAAATGGTTCTGCCCAAAGATAAAAATAATCTAAAAGCATCTCTAAAGCTCACTGAAGCCATTTTTACAGCTCACGCATGAACTCCAGACGATGCTGAAGAGTCACTTTAGGAAACAGATGTAGCATATAAATGTAAAAGGTCTGTATGATGACCAGACATACTAGCAATGCTAGAAGAACCCTGGTTTAGTCAGACAGTTGCCTGCAGTCATGCAGGTTTAACAGGACATGACACAGACTTTGTGTTATATGCATATATCCTGTTGGGACTTTTATGTGTTTTCTCACTGTTTACTTTCACTCAAAACTACCATCATAGGTTTAAGCTCTGAAAGCTCATTGGTTAAGTTTAGGCACTGAAGGAAAAGCATGTTTGGTTAGGTTCCGGCAGAACAGCTAAACAATTACATCAATTCAGTTTAAAGCTTTTTGAAGCCAATGAATGAGGCTGTAGATAGATTTAAGCCTTAGTGCTTTCTGGGTTCACGGTGTCATTTCAGCTACTTTAAAGGGAACACATTATGTTTTTATTTTTTATCTCTAGTGCTCTACAAGAGTAGCTTTGCTTGATCCACGGTTCAAAACAATCCTTCCTTCCAGAGCTGTGTGCCTGATGTAAGCGATGTCCGCTTTCACTGACATCATCCAGAGCCAACAGTAGAAAATAGTTTGAAGCAGGCTGAAGCTTGAACTTTTGGTTCACAGGAATTGTTTTCACCTCATAATTTAAAACCTTAGTAAATAGTAATATGCACATCCACCGTTCTAACAGTTAATATATGACAGAAAATGTGCAAAAGCATAATGGATCTCATTTAAGATTTCAAAATGTGTCTAGGCCATTTGGCGCAGTTCTTCTGAACCTGTGAGAACAAAGTGACGTTTATAAGAGAAGCCTTTTTCTTGTATTATTATTAAACCAGTTTCAACCTTGTGAAAAGCAGTGGCTGGCGAGGTATGTGCTGGATGACAAAGAACAATCGATAAAGTTTAAATGTCAGTCAGTGGAAAAGTCAAAAGTGACAGGATGGGTTAGGATTTGCATGAACACACACAAACAAAGAGGGGTGAGATGTGCTGCACCCTGTGTTCTGTGACTGCACACTCTCACAGTGTGTGAGAGTGAGAGGTCCAGATAGGAAGAGATTAGATTGAGGCTGTGTGATTTTATTTATGCCAACCTGCTTGCACCACCTTTAAACACCAGCTGATCTTTTTGCAGCAGCACTCGTCACCAACACCACAGCGGCAGTCCTGATTTGTGCTAAATGACTATTCCATATGAATTTGAACCCATTGCTTTATGTTGTTTGTTTTGATGCAAATCTGAGATCATCATTCAGGAAGTCTTAGTGTTTGTGTAGAGTGTGTGTGCGTGTGTGCCGGGGGTTTAATTTAAGCAAAGATTCAGTGTTTGGCTTGGCTGCTGCTAAATCTTTCCATCTCCTCTGCTACAAATGACCGGGCTGTATTGTGTAACTGGATTAAGGGATGGAGACATGTTGACGCTGTTGATGCACTGTTCTTCGTGCCCGTCGTGCTTCTGATGGAGCGACAGTTTTCTGAACAAAATAAACTCACAAAGTATCAGAGCTGTAGTGGTTTCTATCCATGACTCTCCAGTATTAGTACCGATTCTCATTTTAAACGCACTTACGTGTGTTTATATAAATAAATGTCTTTATTACAAGCTCGCCGGATAACTGTACCCGTGTGTGTCTCTCCACAGCTCCGGTGCGACACATGGCCTTCGGTGTTCCTGGAGGCTCCACCAACATGACGTACTTTGTTTTATGTGGCGGCGGCCTCACTGCTGCAGTTGTTTATGTGAGTATCAGATCAGGTTATAGGCGGTGGTTTGTAAGTCCACATTTTCACCGTGTGTGTACTTGTTTTTGACTGCTGTAAGCAGGTGTTACGCATGGATTTTTCAGGTGAGGAACCTGAACTTGTGCTACAGCGTGGGCAAAAGAAAATCTTTGCGATCATTTGTATTAATATTCATTATTTGTGTTGTTTTCCTTTATATGAGCTGTGATCAGCTGCCCTGTGGTGCTGCTGCTCTGAGGTTTACTTCTCTTTCTTGATTTAGACAAGGTAATTCAGTAATAAGCAGGTGTTATACACTGATTTTGCACTTTCTACTCCAGATGCCCATCCTGCTGCCACCACAAAGGGATTCATGTCTAAATTGAACACTGATGACCGCTAACATCAATCTAACCCAGTTTTTTTCAAACTTTTCCTCACATTTCGTTTCAAAAGCTGAAAAAGTTCATGCCTCACAGCCTGTATTGTTTTTAATCAGTAGTTAAACATAAACAAATCCATGTTAAATTTCACATAAATAGAGGTGCAGTAGCATCATTAAATTAATTTATTTCCCCTTCGAAGAAAATCATTTTCACCTGGTTGTTCATGTCCGATCAGAGGTGCCCATCCCAGAGTATGAGAACCTTTAAGAACCACTGCGTGCTCTGCACCTGGCCTACCTCATCACTGCAAAATGAGGTTAACCTGCACAAGACCACCTAGTACTACAGATCCACTGTAGTTAACATGAATTACAACATTACAAGTAACCTTTAAATTTAAGATGATCAAATAACACTTGTTGACCAATCCTTACCTTTGTCTGTTTCACACAGTTTTTTTTCTATTCTTGGCTCTGTGTGATGTCACTGGGAGAGGATATCCCTAATATGGTCATCTCTGGCACACAAGTCACCTGCTGCTTACACACGTGGTTTACAGGAGACAGAATAATTAAATATTACTGCTGCACACATTCTCAATGAGAATAAATGTATTAAGTCACAAAGTTTAGCAAAACGTGCAGCAGTTATATTCAGTTATTTCGTTAAAGACTTGTCATGTGTTCAGGTGTGCAGAGATTTTGAACTAGTTGTTTACGTGAAGAAAGTTTTCCAAAAGGGAGGGGGTGGTGGGGTTAAGATGGAGGATGAACGGAGCGGTTCAAGGTCCAATACAAGATGACTGAGGATTATTTTGAAGTGTTAGTCATGCAAAGCTAGTGCAAGAATAGAAACACAGAGCTGGAAATGAAAGTAACTCATCCCCCTTTTTCTACTTTTCAATAAATTCGTGTTTTTCAGTGTTATACAGGAGTGTAAAAAAGGTCTGCTCTCTTTTTACATCTTCAAAGAAACAAAATCCTCTAGTGCGTTTTTTTTAATACTCATTCAAAACCAGAACAACAAGCTGCTGCACTGGATATATGCAGTTACCTGGTAGTTTTACAGGCTTCTGTCCTTGCTGGTGCAAACTGGGAGCGATGCAGTCTGAAGCCAGGCTGGTCTGCAGACGTTACCACAGCTCAGACGCTGGACGGGACAAAAGAGGCTCTTTGTGCTTTTTGACAATCTCTCCCTTTTTGCTGCCATTGTTCGGTCAAATTTGTCACCCATTCACCGTCAGGCTCTTGGCAAAGCAAACAAGTGTGTCTGACTGTGTTGGTCCATGTTGGACAAAATGTCAGCTTGAGGTTGGATTTTGTTTCGTGCCGTTATCATTAGCTGTGTGCTGGAATGTAATGAGTGCATGTCTGCTGTGTTTCTCTCAGGCATACAAGACGGTCAACGATGATACCGAGCGTTACGAGGAAAGACTCGCCAACATGGGCTCCACGGCGAAGGGTTAGCTACTTTCTCACACACAAACACACACACACACTCAAAAACAAGCACTGTCACCCACAACTCAGCTTTGTGAACATGACATTGTGCAAGCCGTACACGCTGCACAGACAAGACACACCGATTTCAACTTATGTGATCGCGGCTAAAGCAAGAGAAGGTCTGATATGCAACTTAAAACACTAATTTCTTTTCAAACCTTCTATTTAACCAGTATGTGAAACTCAAGGATAGGCAGCACCAGCCTAGCTTGTTTTTGATAGTAGAAAAGCTGGAGATCCTACAGGAAACTCACACAGTCACAGTGAGAGAGTGCAAACTCCCCACAGAGCTCCCGTGTGTGGGTTCAAACGCAGCGATGAATGAAGAGCCCCGAAACACCATCCATGACTGTAAAAGGACCGGTTTTATCAAAGAAATCCCTCACTGTGAGCCTCCTCTCTAAAACAGGTTAAAATGGTGCTACTTCAGCTTGTGCCATTAAGATTAAAATTCCCCAAGGTGTGACAGCCTGTCGGAGTCTGTAACTGTTTAATCGAAGACAGAGAAGGCAGGAAGGAAGAAGCGAATGTATTTCAGGGCTGATTCCAGCTTCACCAGCTGCACGGTAGACTGATCACTCTGAATGGCTTCATCGTGCCTGTCTGTTTTGATTTCTGTCTGCGCAATTTTTGTCTACTCAGCCCGGAGAGGCCATGGCGCTGTGCCCAGAGCCGTTAACTGTGCTGTAATGGTGCTAAGCAGCAGCTGTCAGTGGGTTAGTTGTGATCATGCAGCACTGAAGTGTTGTTTTCACTCCGAAATAAGAAGTCAAAGTGCTGCTGCTTAAAGCGATGGAGAGGAAACCACCGCTGGTCTTTAAGGAGCTGAATGCACACATTTACCTGACGTGCTTTGCATCTATAACAAAGATGGGAAAGCTTTCCATAACATTTAGTGTGTTTAGGGGAGTTTTGACCATTCTTCCAGAAGTGCATTTCTGAGGTCAGACACCAATGATGGACGAGAAGGCCGACATCGCTGTGTTCGTCCCAAAGGTGTTCTATCAGGTTGAGGTCAGGACTCTGTGCAGGCCAGTCAAGTTCTTCCACGCCAAACTCATCCATGTCTTTATGGACCCTGCCTCGTGCACTGCAGTGCAGTCATGTTGGAACAGGAAGGAGCCATCCCCAGACTGTTGCCACACAGTTAAACGTCTTACTGTGCTGAAGCATTAAGTTCCTTTCACTGGAGCTAAGGGGCCGAGCCCAGTTCCTGAAAACAAGCCGTGCACCATAAACCCCCCTACACCAAACCTTACACTTGGCACAATGCAGTCAGACAAGTCAGACAGTTGGCAACTCGCTCTGTGATTTTTCTTAGCCTACCACTTCAATGCTGAGTTTGTCATTCCCAATCACTTCCACTTTGTTATAATGCCCCCATAGTATATAGTGCTTGATTTTATACACCTGTGGCCATGGAAGTGAGTGGAACACCTGAGCTCCGTGAGTAAATACGTTTGGCAAAATAGTCCAAGTTCCTTGAAAGGAACAGTATAGACTGAAAGATTGACGTAGTTTACAGGTTTGAAAGGTGGGAGTTAAACCTGCATTCTTTCTAATGGCCAGTAGGGGGTGAATTGTGTCGCTGTAAAAACCAGTACAGTAAACAAAAATGTGAGAAAAACAAACCTACCGCTCACGTGATGTAAAACCTCAGAAAAAGCTTTCCTGCTGGGTTTATGTCATTATAGTACGATTGGTCTGTTAGAGGAAAATAAATAAATAAGTGTATGATGTAAGGCCAGTCTAACTTATGAGTGACAACTCAGTACTCTACGCATGTGCTCTGTTTCCCAGTTAATGATACTGGTTTCAGAAATCTAATATGGCAACAGCCAAAAATGTCTATAATATTAGCTCAGATTTGGAGACTGAGACGTTAAACTTTATCTCTAAAGTGCTGACTGAAGTCGTGCTGAGCTTTGATTCTGACTTTTTCACTCCACAATCTTCAATAAGCAGTTATAGGAGTGGTAATAATATATTTCTGTCTTTCACTGACATGTTAGGATAAGGATTATCCTTCACTTTGCTCATGTTTACAGTTTTAACAGCAGCTATGTCACCTTTTAGTCCTCAAAGACCTAAAGTCTTGACCTTTAAGCCTCCTTTATCTGCTACTGGAAGTCTCATATCAAATAGCTTTTAATGCACAGATGAGCAACCCGCTGGAAAAATGAAACCTACATTAATAAAAGTGCACAGTTGCTTTCATCTTTAATCTCCAGAGGTTAACACTTTATTCAGGCACAGATAAAACAAGCGTCACATAGCTAACATGTACTAGAGAGAAATCTTTCACGTGTTTCTCTTTCTGGCCTCTTACGCTGCAGCTTCTTCAGCAAAGGCAGCACCAGAGGCAGCTCCACCTGCAGTTGAGCCTGCACCGGTGGAGGAGGAAGCCCCTGCTGCTGAGGTCATCGCTGAGTCGGCCCTGGCTACTGCTGCTGCAGAACCTGTAGGAGAGACAGCTGCTGAACCTGTTGTGGAAGCTGCGTCTGAAGAAGCAGAAGCCGCCGCCGCCGTCTCTGAGGCGGTCGTTCCAGAGGCAGCAGCTGAGTCAGCAGAGACGGAGGACGCCGCTCCACCTGTGGAGGCAGAGGTGGTTGCTGAAGTGGCTGTGGAGGACCCAGCAGAGGAACCTGTGGCAGAAAACGCTGGTACGGCAGCAGTAGATCTCACTCCACCTGCTGAAGCCGAGGTGGCCCCTGCTGCAGAGGTGGCTGCTTAAACCTGTGATGGCTCGATAGTTCACCCAGTTGGAAGTGCTCTGTCCCTCCTCCCTGCCCCAGAAAAACGGACTCATTAACCCCATTTTTTTTGATAATGAGGGGGGAAAAAAGTAGTTTCAGTTGTTTTAAAAAATCTGTTGGGGGTTCATCAGTCCAGTTTTCATCTCTCCTCCTTCCCTTAGCTCTCCTAATGCTTCACATCCAAAAACATCTGGAATTAGTCTGTGTGATTAGAGCCACTGTGGAAAATTATGTCTGTATAGAAAATCTATCACAAAAAGGAAGAAATCCAAATTATAATTTGGATACTGTACAGTACACGGGGTAAATATAATGGACAGAACTAAGTTGGTAATTAATGCTTTCGAAAAATCTGATTTTAAGTGCTCTTAAAACAGGACAGCCCTGTTTCTTGTTCCTTTCCAGCAGGTTTAGATGGTATTTTATGTGTTCAGCCATGTTTTCTTTTAACCTCTAAACTCACCGTGAAGAGTTACCTGAACCAGTTAGCTCTTTGTTAGCAGACTGCAGTGCTGGTCTTGTGTTCTCAAACTATTAAACAGTTTTTGCACAGAGTGAGACGTGGTTAAAACTTCATTTCCTACTTTGTGTTCTTTTTTAAAAATCTCGTGCAGTAAGATGCTTTCTCATATTCATCATTACCACATATCCATCTTATTCTTCTACAGCTACACCAGCCTGCACTCACTTTATTTGCCTGGCACACATTTCTATTTTGTTGCCAATTTGTTCCCTAAAAAATCAAAGTCCTCTTTTTGTTGCTGCTGTCTCTTTCCTCTTTTACAGAAAATGCATTCACCCTTATGTCCGTGCATTGAAACTGGTCTTTGGTACAGCTGTAATAAAGATTTTCTTTAGTCTCTCAGATGTTTTTGCTTGTCGCTCCACACCATTAATATTGTATTTGGAGTAGAAACACCTACTTCCTGTAGAAAAGCTCCTTATCCTGAAGAATCCCTGTGCTGTGTTCATGCTCCTGTCTGGCTTCAGCTCGACTGCCATCAAACTAAGAAGTTTTTCCAGCCTTCATAATTGATTTCACAGTATTTCCCACTCACAGAATAATGAGCAGAAAGAAACCTCTGTTAAAAAAATGCTGAAAAATAAACATAAATGCAAAAATAAACACATGGTTACAAGTGCACAGAGGGGATATGACTAATACTTGTTTAAACGCTTGATTGTTTGAAAAAAATTCATCTGGAGAACAATATAAGAATGTGAATAAGGAATTAGTCAGTGTCTACAATACCAGAAAAGAGTATATTGCATTAAACCTGGGATATGTAGTCTTCTGTAGAGTGCCTGAACCTGTGGTGACTGTAAAATATCCAGTTATAGATTCCTGGTCAAGGTAAGTTGAATTAATAGAAGATGTAAGAAATTATGTTTTTCATTCATAAAAATTAGTGAGAAGGGTTGAAATTCCATTTAAAGGTCTTAAATAAGCACAACGCGAGTTTAGAACACACTCTAGTCACACTTGTGATGTAGCGCAGAACTAAAGTAGATTTTAAAATGTTGGCATTGAAGTAAATCTGTTGATTTTTAACAGCTAGAAGGTTTTTCATCAAAACCTGTTTCTCAGCCATTACCTCGTGTCTTTTTCCCTCCATCAGAGTCCGCACCAGAGCTGCTCACAGATGTTAAGCTCTTGACCGGCTCAACAGCTGAAATTGCCGCAGCTTCTGTTGGTGAGAAGGATCCGATGGAGACTGTCCAACAAACTGAAGGTGAAGGAAAGGGACACGAGGTGCTTGAAACAGAAGCTTTGGAAGAAGCCTCAGCGGCAGTGGCCAAGGAAGCATCTGAAGAGGGAGCAGTTGTAGGAGGTGAGGAGGAGGTGAAGTCTGGAGAGGGTGAGAAAAGTGCAGAAGATGCTCAGACTCCAGCTGCTGAAGAAGTGATAACGGAGGTGACATCTGCTCTGGCTGCAGCTGTGGACGAGGAGGCAGCGGCGGGATCTCATCCTGAAGAAACAACATCTCCAATGCCCACTGTGGACGAGGCAGAGGCTGAAGTTCGACCTGCTCCTGAGGAGGCCATCGCTGCTGAAGATGTTGCTCCTGCTGAGGAGGCCACAGTCACCAGTGAAGCTGCCCCACTGGATGAGATTTCACCAGCTGACCAGGCAGCAGCTGAAACACCTGCAGAGGAGACAGCTGAAGCTGCTGTCAGCACGACTCAGCTGGCAGCAGCCTCCGCTGGAGCGGACCTAAAGGTTCTTTCAGTTGCAGAAGCAGAGCCTACATCAGGAGCTCCTGTGCATGAGGAGAAACCCTGCCACTCCTGCCACTCTGCTCCCTCAGCAGGAGAGGAGGTGGCGCCACCTGCTGCTGTAGGAGAGGAGTTGATCACTGATGGTGCTGTGGATACTTCACAAGAAGCCAAGGATGCAGCCTCAGCACAAAGTAAGAATAAAAACCCTCCAATTAAACACTGTTTCGGCTGAAATTCTGCATCATCTGTAGTATGTCCCAACCCGGTCTGAGAAGCAAGGGATCAACAGTGTAGTGAAACTGTGAAGTGAGAATTATTTACCACTTCACATAAAGTTAAAACAGTATTGAAAGTATTAATATCAAATTGTAGTTTTGAAACAAATAGGTTTTAGTTTTACCTCAAAATGCAAAAATCAGACAAAAACTAAAATCTTAGGTTTTAGTTTAGTTTAGTTTAGTTCTGCTCGAACAAAACTGCACAAACAAAAGACAAAGAGGAACCTGGAGTGCAGGATCTGTTGCTTTTAGCCTACTTTATCTTGTCAGGCAGCTTCTATTTTTGGGATTTCTCGGTAAAGCAGGTCTGCCAGCAGTCAGTCCTGGGCATGCACACAGTGAATCAGTTAATTCATGATTTAACAAGAGGGGGCAATTACTTTGTCAGGTAATGTCAGGTTGGTTTGGATACCATTTTTCCTTAATAAATGTAAAAATATATAATATGTATTTCATTGGGTGAAATGATCTGAAACAAAACAAATCAAACAAAAACAAACAAAAAAAACCTAAGAAATCAAAAAGAGGACAAATACTTTTTCACAGCACTGTAAATATTGGCTGATCACACGGCACAATAATAATAATTGCAAAGACACAAAAACAGCAGTGATGGTATATGAAATCAATGGTGATGTCATCATTTTTATTTGTATGTTTATGTAATATGTACATAAAAATAAGGATAAGTTGGTATGTTGACTTCATAGTTGCGTGACTTGAAGTGCAGCCACAGTGACACGGGGAGGAATTCAGTAGACTTACAGCTCTGTCTGGTGATATTTCTGTAGCACTTCCCTATCAAGTTGAACAAACAAGTTTTATCTTTTAGTATAAAAAGGTCTTGAACTTAGTTTGTAGTGTGTATTAATATATTTGCACTTTACTGCTGTTTAAGGATCAGGGAAAAAGAGGAATTGTGACTATATGAAGAATAAAATATTGGGAAGTGAAACCCAAAACATCACACAAAAGAAAACAATTATCAAATTGTTAAAGTAAAACAGGAAACGGCCAAAAGGAAAGAACACTGAGACTAACACCAAACAAGATGGCATAAAAAAGGAAACACAAGAGATCAGAGGAGCTCGTGCAGAAACAAAGAGAGAGGGAAACAATGAGGGCGCTAGAAACACGAGAACCAAAGCAGAGCTACAAGGAATGAAGATCAAAAAATCAAAACAGGAATCCAAAAATTCAACAAACACAAAAATCTAAATCTCAAAGAAAAAAAGAAACTAACAACACAATCATTGGACAAATACAGGGAGTTATACTACGTTTAGATAAAGCTAAGATAAAAAATAAAAAGAATCACCACAGGAAGGCAAAACCTCGGGTTCTCAGAGGTGAACAAGATCAAAGTTATGGCCATCAAAGCTGATGAACCTTCCCAGATGACCAAATACAACACATTATCAGTAAATAAATAAAGTAGTAGGTCACTCACTGGCTCCCTAACGGCCTCCTTGCCACTCATTCGAGAAAACTTTGTGAACTCCCCCAAACGCCAAATGTATCCCTGTTCGAGTTTGCCCTCGAAAACAAGCAAGCAAAGACAGCAGTAAAGCCTTTCCTGTATTTGGCTCTGACCAGATGTATTTCTGCCTGTATCCACAGAGACAAAGGAGTCTAACTGGACTGTAAAACGCTGCTCAGTCATGTAATTTTACAGTTAAGAAGGTAAAGCAGCACAGCTGTACACAGACCTAAAGAGAGCTAAATGGACAAATATGCACACATTTTAGCAGCTCACACTGTAACAGCTCCAGTGGGTCTCATAAACATTCACAGACACTTTTCTCTGCTTCAAATGTTAGAAGATAGTTCAAGCTGCACAGCTGTGAATTCAATATTTAAAATCCTATTTTTTAAACTCTAGAAAATGTGCACTGCAAAATCCTACAGTCATGTACACCGAGTGAATGCGTTTCTGTCTCCTTTAAGTTGAAGTTGTGCTTGTTTTCTTGCAGCCATGGAGGCGACGGTGGTGGTGATAGCCCAGTCGTGACGGGACAGACAGTGTGCCTTCCACAACACTCGCCTATCTGTCAACTAAGCCAGAGCGACCGGCAGAAAACAAAAAACATGAATAGAGGTAGTCGCAGGTGTAACCGACTCAAACGTCCTTTCTGAAATGTTATCAGAGTTGTCTTCTGTATTAGTGCTTGTGAGGTGATTCCTATCATGTCCTCTAGGTGCCACTGTTGCAAAACCTTTCATGATCAGCTGAGGCTTCTTTAAATCTTTCAGTAGGCAGTGGAAGTGGGTTACTGTAATACTGTGGTGTATTTTAGCACTGTGATAGACCACTTTTATAGACAATAAGTTTGCCAATGTGGACAAGAATTTTTAATGGGAGTGTCACCTCAGTGTGATTTACCTGCTCATATCAGCTCACATACATATGATAACTTTATTTCAGAACCAGAGTTACAAAGTTCTTCAAAATATTTACAAAAACCAATCTTAAAACAGGAGAAAGTTTATACAATGAGAACTGCACAAATAGATTTATAAAGGCGAGGAAAAGCATCAGATTCAATAACAGATAACAAAATTCAAAAGAGCAAATACACAGAGAACTAAAGAGGAAAACCACAGACAATGAAGTGAAGAGTAGGGGCACCTTCAGAATTTTTTTCCATAGGGGTGGCCATGTGGGGGCCACTAAAAATATTGGGAATTTCCAGTTTTATTATGCTGTTGTCAAATATTGGTTACTTAAAAAATGAGAAGAGAAGAGAAGGGCAGGACTATTTATACACCTGGGGCTAACCAGTTTTGTGTTACTCTAACGAAATGGTACTAAAACAGGAGAATGAGACACGGGTGAAAGTAATCAGGATATTCAGACAGATGAGTAAAACCCAAAACAAACTAACAAAATAAAATAAAAAACAATCCACAAGACAGGAAGAAACACTGAGCATGTGAGAAATCCATCTATCGATCCATTCAAGTATGAGTTATTGTGCTTGTTGTTACAGGCTGTTCAGTTCTTTTGCAACACAGTGAGAGCTTGGTCCATATTGCCAATAATACGGTATGTTTTGTTTTGTTTTGTTTTTTTGGCCTGTCCCATTTGGTTCTTTAGCCGTCAGAATTGTTGTCTGAAGACCAACAAGGATACCCAATGGATTTATTTTGCCAAATGGATCATCGTGGCATTGCCGTATTGGTCCATTTGATCGACCTTTGTTTTTATTATTTATTTTATTTTATTTTCAGTTGTTACAGACGGGACAGACATGAGTGAGGGATAGGAAAGGGAGAAAGAAAGAGGAAGGAAAAGAAAAACAGAAGGGGAGAGGGACAGTGAGAAAGGGGAAAAAAAATCTCCTGGATCACCTGTTGAGAGAGAAAGAATAGAAAACAAGCAAAAAAGACCGGACAGGCGCCGTTCCTTCGCTTGACCCCAGTTGCTCTCTCCGTTCTCCCGTAACACTGCTCTTTTATTGAGGTTACATGATATGCATATCATTAACATATAACATCTACATAGGTATACATGTGAACAAAGAATACTGTGTGTGTGTGTGTGTGTGTGTGTGTGTGTGTGTGTGTGTGTGTGTGTGTGTGTGTGTGTGTGTGTGTGTGTGTGTGTGTGTGTGTGTGTGGGGTCAGAGTGTGACCCCATAAACGACTTCCTTAACCTGCTGGTCTGGAAAATCCAACAGTTCATCTAAACAAAAAGCACTTAGACTAGAACAGACGTAGCTACGTTAATCCTACCATAAAACAATAAAACAAGGTACGACCTCTCCATGCTCCTAGGATGTAGGTGTGCATTCCAGTGTGGAATACACACCAAGCCTTTGCAGCCTGCTAAAGATCACAGTCCTATCACAACACAATTGATTATACACCTCTAAGCATATATGGTTAAATATTTCTAAGCATAAATGACAATCAACAATACAATACCTAACAGCGAGAGCCCAAGGAGGCCCACCGGAGGGGTATCCGTGCCACCCTCATGGGAAGGGCTGAGGATCCCCGACGAGGCGTCACCCAGTAGCCACCGAGCAGAAGCTAGAGGGGGCTGCACCGGCGTGCCCGCCGGCTCTGCCGGCAGCCAGCTGTGCCAGAGTGAACCGAGCCGCAGGCCCAGAGGCCGGAGGCCCGAGGGCCCCCGCACCCGGGGTATGTTGGATTTAGTCCTGATCGCAGTTTGACAGCCAGTGCTGTCCTCTGTCTGGGATTCCTAATTTTTATGGACAGGATTTCTGTGTGTAGGCAAGCAGTCTCCAGTTTTGTGGCCGCTTGATCTCAAGTGCTTTGAGTGCTCAAGCAGAGTAGAAAAGTGCTATATAAGAATCAGTCTATTTGCCATCTCATATCTGTTTTTATGGATGCTGTGGTTCTGTTGGCTTCATCAGGTGACGACCTCCAGCTCGCACTGGGGTGGTTCGCAGCTGAGTTTGAAGCAATGAGAATGAAAATGATCTCCTCTGAGCCTGGGTGGAGTGCTCACTCTGGGTGAGAGATGAGTTGTTGTGCCAAGTGAAAAAGTTTAAGTATCTCGGGGTCTTGTTCACAAGTGAAACGAACAGGAGACTGACAAACAGATCAGTGTTGCATCTGCAGTGTGGACACTGTACCGGTCTGTTGTGGTGAAGAAAGAGCTGAGCATGAAAATAAAGCTGTCCATTTACCAGTTACCAACCTTACCTATGGTCACAAGCTCAAGGTAGTGAATACAATGATGTAATCTCAAATACAAGTAATGGAAATTCCTCTAACTTAGAAATAGGGTGAGGAGCTCAGTCATTTATGAGTGTCTTAGATTAGAGCCGCTACCCCTCAGCATCGAAAGGAGCCAGCTGAAGTGATTCAAGCATCTGACTACGATACTTCCTGGGTGCCCTCTGGGTGAGGGCATACCCAGCACACGCTGGAGAGATTATATCGCTCAGCTGGCTTGGACACATCTTGCTGTCGCCATAAATAAGGTGGAGGAGGTGCCTGGGTAGAGGGAGGTCTGGGCTTCTCTGCGTAAGCTGCTCCCCCACGATCCAAACCCAGATAAGTGGCAGAGGATGGATGGATGGATGGATGACAATCTTTTTCTCATAATACAAAGGCAGGTACTTACATGACTGTCTTATTATCCATACATATTAGAATTTTCTAGGTTTTAGTCTTCCTCTACAACTGCAATAAAAAAAATACCGGTAAGTGGGGTTTAATTTACTCAAAGGAAAAAAGAATTTTGTTTGTCAAATGGCAGAAAAATATTGTTGTTATTTATATTTTAGCTCCTGCAACAAAAGTTTGCTTTAAGTGGTTTAAATGTTAAGTATGTGAACATCAGTGCTTCCAGTTATGTAAGATTGACACAAAAGCTTTATTTTACATACAGAAATAAACATGTTATTGATGCACTTTTCCTTCTTTTCTGATACCACTAGCACCTAAAATAGTTTAGAAAAAAGTGTTGAAAGGTCAAACACAGACACATATACACACATACGGAGGTGAAAAATACCTGAAGCAAGAAAAGATCCGGTAAACACACTTCCACATCCATACCAACACCTATCTATACTTACACAAATCTCCATTTAAGTGCAGACTGGGTAAGAGAATAAGAGAAAATGATTGTAGATATATAGATTGAAACTTTGTTTAATATATCTGCATATTAAACAGTAACTTTAATTAGCTTGTAATTAGCAAATTGCTCTGCAAATGACTTCTCTGTTGTCTGATAATGTACTCAAATTTTAAATAAAGTGAATTAATAACTAATGAGATTACATGTTTTTGAGCATTTGTCTGTTCTTTTTGATCTTTTTGGAATAACTTGGTCAAAAGCAAACAGAAGAAGGATAAATATGTGCCCCCTTTGCTAAAGTTTGTGGTGCAGAACAGGTCGATCTGTTGTCAGATAATTGCATTTCTCTAATAAAAACACTTAAAAGAATAATTTAGAGACTAGACTATTTACTGACAAGCAGTTTCATGGCCACGTGAGACCTGTTACCTCATTATTTCATGAAAAATAAGCAGATACAAGATCTGGAGTTGATTCCATGTTGTGTTGTTGAACTTAGTAGCTGTTCACTGGAATTCCCATCAGCCACCATTAAGTTGAATACCAAAAAACCTAAAAACTTTAGAAGTGCCTAATTCTACAGTCCACTATATTCTTAGAAAAGGAGGATTATTGTTATTGCTGAGCACTGGCCAGTTCAACAATAACAAAAGGCCATGAAGACCACAGAAGACATCTAAGGTGGGTGATTGCTGAATTCTTTCCTTGGTTAAGAAAAACATATCGAGTCAAAATCTACAATCAAGAGATACATTAATGTACCTGAGACAAAATTAGACTTTACAAGAAAACACCTAAAAGAGCCTGCTGAGTTCGGGGGGGTCAAAGGTGGCAAGCACGATCCAGTGCAAATGGATAATGACCCAAAGCAAAGTGCAAAAGCAACAAAAAAAGATATTCTTCAGTTTCCAAGTACTGATCTCATGTTCTCTATGCAAACAGAGCATGCTTTTCATTTGCTGAAGACAAACCCGAAGGCAGAGAGATCCACAAACAAGCATCTGATGAGAGGAAACAGCATTTGGTCTGCACTTTAGTCACGTGTGGACTGTTTGATTTAAAACCCACTGTGTACAGCTGTAAAGAATGACTCTTTAATTGTTGGTGGGCTGGGATTGTTTATGATACGGCGTGACGTCACTAGTGTCACTTGCCTGAACAAGCAGAGAGTAAACTGACTGAGCCAGTCTCCATGAGCCTCTGCAGACTCGACCGACCGTTTCGCAGCTCACTCACGGACCTGCATTTACACCCCAGAATCGCGGATAACTTGATTCTGGTCGGCCGGGAGGATCCGGGAGGTCTCCTCCTCCCTCTCCTCACCATGAAGGCGACCAGCTAACGCTAGCCGAGCAGTGTCCGCTAACAGCGGGACTCCTCCGGGCTGACAGTTTACAGCAGCGGCGGGTTCAGAGGAGGAGGAGGAGGTTAGCACCCAGCTAACCACACACTGCTGCCTGTGAGCCGATCAGGAGCTGAAAGGAAGGATTAGACGGTGAGTGAGCTCTGTAGCAGCGTTAGCCACATGGTTTGTTGTTATCCTCTGTTTACTTGCTTTTCTTTCATTGCTAACTTAGCTAGCTAGCGTTAGCGAAGTTAATGCTCCACATTCAGTTTCTGCTCGGGGCTCTCAAAGAGATTTGGGCGTTACATGCTGAATTGAGTAGACTATTAGTTCAGGGAGGTATCATTTCAATAACAGATTCCCTCCTGTGGGCTGCTCTTTATGTCCAACATAGTCTTTGACTCCAGGTTAGGGTGAGCAGGTGTCCCAGTTTGTATGGGACTGCACAGCACCTTCAGCCTTAGTCCAGTTGACATGTTTAAGTTATTGTGTTACAATGAGAGAATAATTGATAGACACCAGCGTAAACCCCCCAACTTTAGCAAGAGTCATTTATATGTATGAGAAGCTGTAAAAATTGGATAAAAATTAAATGCAGTATATTTATAACTTTTAAAGATCTCCACACCAACACGTTGTCTTTATGAGGTTTTAATTTGCTTTCGGAAAGGCATCAGACAATAACACAAAATACAGCAGCTGTTTGTTTTTAAAGTTATATACGCTGTTGACATCAGTAATTTCTTTGACATTTAGTTTGTCGGGATCTGGTAACTACTGCATGCATGTAACATATAAACCTGTGTTGACAGAATAGTGTCAACACAGGTGAGTGTGCGGGTTGAGAGGCAGATTTGCATTATGATGTTATAACAGGTGTTGTGGTCAGAAGTAGGTCATTGTTGCTCATGTATTTATTCTTTTCCCCCTCATTTCCTGTTAGAAAATGTGATTAGCTGAAAATAGAAAGATTTCCTCTACACGCTGTAATGCATTTTGCCATCAATGTTGTTAATTAATTAATTTTATGTAGGCCCTACAAATATCCTGAATAGGAAATGTAATGACACAACAAAGTGGTGGGGGAGGGGGGGGGGGGTTTATTGCTTTATAATACTTAAATAAATAAATACGATAATATAAAATATTATAATAATAAACACTTGTTGCAGATTTTCTTAAATCTTTGTCGCACATCATTTTTCTGCAGCAGTTCTTGGACAGATTGGACAAAAATGAAACCAACACTAAAACCTCATTGCAGTTGTGAAGCATGGTGGAGGCAGCATCATGGTTTCAGAGATCTGCCTTGTGAGTGAATGAGTGGATAAATTAACCTTGTGATGATCGAACAAACTGTGTAGAAAAATAGCCAATATAATAGTGTGCATTATAAGGTTGATTTATGTGTGGCTTATATGGGATTTATTTATTTATTTTAAATGTATCTCTGGCCTGATTCAGCACGTGCCCCCCTGCTGGTGCATGTGTCAGCTTAACGTCCTGATGTTAATCTGAGACTCTGAGGAATGACCTGCGAAGGGTTAAAGATATCCCGACTGTTCTTAGGGCTCCTGAGATGATCTGAGATCATTTGTATGGGTAATTATTACATTAGTATTAACAAAGAGTTCACACTCTTTCTCGCAGTTGTGTGCGTTGGTGTGTGGAGGTATTTACAGTTTGATTGTGTGGGGCAAAGGACCTATTTAAATGCTGCAGGCTGGGAGTGTCCACTCTTTGTGCTCGTTCATCATTAACCAGACAGCATGTCCTGCAGTGCGAGTCAACAGTTGAACTGTGTGGTCTGAAGGTTTCACAAATGTTCTCCACTGCAAACATGGACCCTGGGTCCAAGGGGTTGGTTGCCACAGAAGATGATGTATGATGGGATACAAGAGAGGTGTGCAAGTTTAAATCACAAAAGGTTGCACTTGTTGTGTGTGTCTTTATATTTTGGGCTTGTGTGACTGTGGCCGAAATTATGCTCATTATTATTTAATGTTATAACTTGATTTTTGGGACATCGTGCACTTGCTCTTGCTCCTTACTACACTTGAAACCAAAGTGTTTCCAAAGAGATGAAGTCATTTTACTTCATCTGAAGCTCCAACAGCCTGTAGAGGGAGTGAATTTGGGGTTTCAGAGAAGAGTGAAAATGCTTCAGCCTAAAGAAACAAGAGAGTGACAGCATAAAAGGAACAATTTTCATCTGAATTATTATGTTCTTATAGTTGTTCAAAGCCATATATGTAGCTGATGAGTTTTCTGAATCACATGCATTATTCAATTTGCACAGAGGATACAAAACAATGCATTTCTAAACTGCTAATTCCATCTCATTTATACATTGTATTGTGATAAATATCTCTGTAATAATTGTGTCATTTAATCCTTCTAATATTCATAAAAGGCAGTTTTAAGTAGTTTTAAAATGAAAGTTGAAACAAGTTAAACTTGAGTTAAATATTTGATTAGTCTGTCAGAAATTCAGATGAATTATTTATTTATTTTTATCTGTTTTTATGTGTTTATTTTTTTTATTGAGTTGGCCTCATTCACTACATTGAGTCACTGGACTCTACTCTGTTTGTGCAGATTGGAGACTTTTGGAGTGTTTTTAATGGATTGTCTGATATAGTTTGATGTGACATATAGATCATCCGAGAAGCTTGTCTTTAGTTCTTTTTAGTTGGCAAATAATTAGCGTGTGCGTGTGCGTGTGTGTGTTGCACCTGCATGTTAGAGTTTGACATGATAAATTACAGTCTAACTTCAAAATGCAGCCTCCAGAACTATTAGGCGATATCATAATGTCTCTTATCTTTCATGTTGATAATGATATGAACGATAGTCCTGGAACTGCATTATGATCTGGTAGAATAACACCAGCACGGAGATATCAGATACTTCATATGCAGCAGAGGTCGACCAAGGACTCGGCTGTTAATGGCATTTTCCCCCATGAAGCGTGGTACTTAAACTCTCCACCATCAATACGCAAACTGACTACTTGAATAACTGACATCCAGAAGTTAAAGATTCAGCATAGCTGATTTACTTCACACCATTTTGGCAGTGCTGGCTTGTGTATTGTAAAGCAAACTAAAAATTAAATATATAATCAGTAACTTAATGGCTGTTTAATTCTTTATATAAGCGGAGTGTATTTTTCTTTTGTGTGCCTGTATGAATGGAGTCGGGTGGGTGTCAAGTAAATTCTGAGGTCATACTTGCTGTGTATGTGCTTGTTCTGTCATCTGTGTGTGTTTGGCGAAGGCCAGCAGGGCAGGGCACAAGGCATGGCGTTGTATCGTGACCAGCAGCCCCAGTTACTTGGAACAAAAGGGCTGTTGTTGAGAGATCATGTGACTGTGTGTGTTCCACCCTTGTCATGTGATGTGAGCTCAGGGCAGGGTCTGAGAAGTGCTGAGTCGCTCTGAGAGGTTCCTTCCACCCAGGGAGCAGGCAGAAAACGAGCATGCACACAGGAAGAGGAGAGTGCCGGTCGGGTGGATGGATGTCAGGACAGAGAGGAATACGGAGACATCTTCAGAGACGCAGAGAGATTCAGAATAACTTCTGTTGCTTTCTCTACAGCAAGAAAACATCACATCCTTCTTTCACTCTCCTCGATTCTCTTTTTCTCGATTTCAGTAAAGATGCAACGCAGAGTTTTGCATCGGCTCTGCGGCGAGGCAAGTTTATTCTAGTTTTCTTTTTAGTTCATTGAGATTGAGTGGTGGTGGTGGGATGGCTTACCTGATGTCACAATGGCTGCTTAACCTCACAAAATCTGGAGACTTCGCTTACTGTGAACCCAGAACAACATTTGTAATTAAATTTAGCTGCTACTCTGCTCTCATCCTGGCAATCGGTTATGAAGTTAAAGGTGGGTTTCGCACACATGCAGAGGAAATGCAGACCGGCGCAAACATTTCCCATTCCTGGAATACCAGCATGACTAACTGACTTTTTACTCATTTATGTTTGAGCTGAGAAGTGAGACACAGCCACGTGTCGTGTAGCAGGTCCTGTAATACTTGTTTGAATCAGTGCAACCGGCCTGAGAGAGCCGGCTCTTAACAGATCTCTTTTGTGTGTATGTGTGTGTGCATGTAATCAACCCACTGTGGAACTGGCCCTGCAACCTACGTATTCAATACCACTGCAGATTGTTTAGTTGAGTAGGTGAAAGGGTTTTTGCCGATCAGTGTCGTCATATTAGTGAAAACCTACAGTACACTTTCCACACGCAGGAGTCTGTACTTTGACACTCAGTCGCTTTCTGATGGACAGAGTGAGATAACTTGGATAGTTTACGAAAACCCTGTGTGTCACAATCGCTGACTTCTCCATGAGCTTGCATAATAACGTCTGACGGTTTGAGCGGAGTAGTGAAACGCAGAGAAACGCACACACACACCTATATTTGGTTACCCTGTTTCTGTGTCAGAGAGCAGGAGGCATGAAACCTCAAACCTGAAAAGGTACAGTGTCTCTAACGTCTCACTTTAAGCGCACTGAAAATTTTATGATTTTATTACAGATAAAGCAAACAGTTATGATAACGCCAAAAGGCCATTAAAAAGTATTCCAGTACAGAATACAGTGCGGTCGCTCAGTCATTTTAGCTGCTAAGTAGCCGGATTGCTTGAGAGTAAAGGAAGGTTTACTCATCTTTACTTTCAGAATAGAAACCTGCAGTGTCTTGATTTCTGGAGGCTTTACACTAAATGTCCGTCTTTGAGAGGGGTCACATGATTGCCAAACATGTCTGTGAGGATAACGTAGCCCTTACAGCTCTGCCAATTAGTGTCTGCCATATGATGCTGAATAATTGAGCAGAGGACTTCTACTGAGCTGATAGCATTCTGGTTTCAGTAGCCGAGGGAACACCAGCACAGCATGGCTCATCCATTATACAGCACTTGGAGTAACCGAGCATGTCCTGAAACACACTGGTGGAGCGCGTTTTGTGGTCAGCTTGGTGCACCAGGGTGGGTATAAAACTATAAAATACTAGCAGTGGCCAGTGGTACCCCTCAGCCTCCTAGTAGATGCACCTATGGTATGAATCGCTTCGTTCTCGGATTCACAAACTTGGGTGTCCAGGCTATGTGCCCACCTGGCCGTCAGGGTGACGACAATACCGCCTCAGCCTTTTATGGCTGAGGAGCAAAAAGCCCTGGACCATGCATGAATCCCATGTCTTGTGTGTTGTAGTTAATGACCTGCTCAGTTTGTGTCTTCTTTGATATTGAAAATAGAGTGTAGTGCATGCTTCAGACAAACCTTTTTCTATAAAATATATCTGCAATAAGCTATATTTGCATTAAAATCCTATAATTATCTTAAAATCCTGTCCATGCTGGCTTTCCTTTCTTGCATAGAACATTAGTAAACATGTATTCAAATGCATAGTTACTTACATCTGAAAGTTTTTGAGATCGCAAAACCAAGTTTTAGCATCCTAACTACCAGCATGAGGACCTATTATGCTCTATATTTATATTCAGTTCAAAAGTATCTGAAACATTTTTAGCTCTTCTCCACCCTTTCTTTCTTTCTGATTGGCTGTCCCCTGTAAACAGAACGTTCAACCAACAGTTGGGTGGGGCTTAGAGCTATGTGCCTGAAATGATCATAATAAAAATATCCCTTCTCCTTGACACCATACAGATCCAAGAGTAGAAAAAAAAACAGACTGAGCATTTTGGAGCAGTTTGAAGACTGATAGGCAGCTGATGCTCGCTGTTGTCGTTCTTACAACAAGTGAGACATCGTGACCGACTGATCATGCATCGATGCTGTTGTGACTAGAGGCTAGAGGCATGACTGCGTCACTATCTGCCAGCATGTCAATGACACATGGGTGCAGAAGCTCAAAGGTTCCTAAGAATTGCTGCACACAGGGAGATTACTGCAGAAACCTTTAAGGAAACTGCTTCAAGTGCTTTGTTTCCTATTTCAACATCTTCTTTTAATATTCCAGCAATGAAGTGGTGACTTCTTTAATTTTTCTGATTTCAACAACTATCAGCTGCCATGAGTCGAGCTCGCTTCAGAAGAGATTTTGTTTTTGTATTGTGAGCATCAAGTATTGTAACAGTTTATATCATGTTAAAAAAACAAGAAAAACCATAATGCGGACTGTTCTCCACACAGTGAATTTTCTAGTCCTGCACGTGGAGTTGCAGGCACAGTGTAAAAGCCCTGCAGGTTGGTTACTACTGTTACCCAGACATAGTTTGTTAGCCAGACCAAGTAATGCTTTCACAGCAGAGCATATGAAAGCACAGTTTAATTCATTTCTTACACTTTTTAGTGTATTTAGAGTTAAACCCCTTTCAAGTACATGGAGGAAGTTTGAAAGGGTTTCTGTGTCTATGCTTGGTGAACTATGATTGTTTTAGGGAGGGTTGGAGGTGAGATACTTTGATGCTTTTAGTTTTACTTTTACTGAGAAGTTGAGTTTTTTTTTTTTTTAAATTTTATTTTCTGTTTGACATACCTTTCTTTCCTTACTTTCCATTTGACAACATCAGACCACACCAACCCTTTAAACAGTGGGCAGTTAAAGATTTAAATGACTTCCTGCTGTTGTGTTCATGTTTGTATATGTTTTGGCCCAGCAGTGCAGCTCTGACGGGAAAGCGAGGGCCCTGTGGTTCCACCTTGTCTTGATCTTCCACTGGACACTGTGCATGTGTTTCAGGGGGTGGATTTGGCTTGTTGCCAGCTCATTTCTTCCTGTTACAGCAGAAAGGCACTTCCTGTAGGCTAAAGCCAGAAGGGTGGAGATGAGCGAGATGAGATTGCTCCCTTTAATGAGAGCTTGGCCTGTAGTTTGGACAAAGGAGGAAGGTGTGGCAAGGAGCTGGCCAGTTTACTTCTGTTTTGTAATGATTTGTACTCTGATTTTCACAGCTTTGGGAGCTTTTTAGTGAGACTGGTGTGTGGACTTTTTGTGTTAATGAAGTTTTTGTTTTTGTTGCCGCTTCTATTTTTTTCCAGCCCACCAGGCAGAGCAGCTGTGGCAAATTGCAGACGAGCATGAGTCATGACCTCAGTGGTGCTGGTTGACACTGGTGGGACAGTGGTGGAGTATGTCACAGCTGAAGAGGACCCAGAGCAGGTGCAGCAGACACAGACAAACTCATTTCAAACTTACTCTTTCAGTTAGAAACATCTTTTTATGACAGTTTCTCTTTTTTATTCTCCTTGCCGACTTTCTCCAGGAGGAGGGAGAGTGTGAGGTGGACTTGGAGCTGGAGGGAGAGGTGGAGGGTGAGTGTGAAGCCGAGGAGGCCTATGAAGAGGAAAAGGAGGAGGCTCAGGACTACCCAGCAGTCATAGTGGAAGAGGTTCCTAGTGCCAGCCTGGCTGAGGAGCAGAATTACTCAGCCCAAGTGTTGTTGTATGGTGATGAGGCCTATATCATGCAGGAAGTGGGAAACGAACAGGAAGTGGAGACGGATCGGGACCCAGGTGAGGAAAAATGTTTTGTGTTACTAAAAGTGCGCCACGGTCTTTGTTATGTTATTGCATCAGTCAGATTTTGAATAGTCTTTCCAGTTAAAACCAGCATAAAATCAGATTTTTTGGAGAGGTTATTTTATTGCCTCAAAGGCAATCAGAATGATTTTTAAAACTGCACGTGATTGTATTTAAAAAAAGACCCACAGCGGACCGTCCTGCCCAAAGATACAGAACAGCAGTGTGAGGGGAAACATACGAACATGAGATTAAAGAGGCCCAGCCAGTTACAAGAACCTCGATAACACTTAACTCAGGCCATCAGCTTAACAAAAGACACCAACTAAATCACTGAGCAACATCTGTGCTGTACTTAAAAAAAATGTCCTTTAAAGTTCAACATAGCCAGACTTTCTTTGTGTTAGCTGGATGAGTAAATCCTTAAACCTCGGTCAGAGATGACTAATATTATGATGGTGAATATCAACTTTCTGTTAACTCAGGCTTTCTGCTTCAGGTGTTGTTTCATGCATCATTTCACTCTTCGTTAGCACAAAACTGACCAACTAATCAAATCAGGAATACGGGTGATAAGGATCAATAAAGAATATTTTTAAGAAGTCAGAAATCAACACTCGTGCTACAGATAAAGCAAGAGAGTAAAACTGCAGAAAATTAGTAATCGTGTGAATTCATTCCTTAACTGTATTTAGGGGTGCAAATTAGAGCTCTGAATCTTTAAACTATATTTAAACTATTTAAAGGTTACTCGGTGCATTCAGGCCCTTACTCTTGAATTCCTGTGATTACAGCAGGGCTTCCCTTGTATCTGTCACTATTCAACTCCCAGTACTTCTTTGGTGATGGGAGTCAGCACACTGGGAGTGCACTGCCACCTTGTGGGTGTTGTTGTGTAGTTGAATTTTCTGTTTTATGAGGTTTTATCCCGTATTTACTGGCTAATAACTGTGAATAGCTTTAGCGTTAGCCACTTTGCCTTTCTTAGCTTCTGTAAAATGTCCATGTTCAGCCGGGTGAAGGAGGTTTAAGTGTTTGTTGTTTCCCCTCCTCACAGTTTACTTAAACAAACTTTGTGTCTTCACTTACAGTGAAAAGCTTTCATACTAACAAGATATCAGTGCGTGTTTGTGTGCCGCTGTGCACATGTCCTGCGTGCATGAAATAGACCAGCTCATAACTGGACATATGTGAGACTGACCGGTCGGTGACCTCCCCGAACAGAGAACATTGGAAATTTTGATTCTGGTCCTTAGACAGTCAATCTGTGCGTCTCTATTAAAGATGATAGAAAAAGTGTATTTTTTTAAAAAAGAATAATTTAGAAGAATAATTTAATAATAAAAAATAATTTTATCATAATAATTTTATAAATAAAAGTCTGTCCCTCTGCTCATATTTGTTTTAAAGATGCGGTTACATGTTTGAACACACTTTTTTTGTGTGTGTTATGTGGAAAAAAGACACGGTCCACAGAATAGTGGCTCTCAGTAAGAAACCTGTTGAGTTCACATTTAAGATGATGCATTGAAGACATGTAAGAGGCAGTCTGATATAATTAATAAACCGGGAAAACTTTTGCCAGCTACACAAAAAATACCTGATGTAGTAAATCTGATGATGTAGTAAACTCATATATGCAAATTATTCTTTCTTTCTTTTTTTCCCTTCATTTGCTCAGAAGGTTTTCTTGCAATTGTTTCATGGCTCAGACTTTAGTTTGGTTAGATTACCAAGTGCACAAAACAGGAGAGTCATTTCCTCAAGGTGTAGAAAATGATTAATGAACTCACCGCACACTTGGTTTGGGGGTCACTGGTGGAGCGCAGAATATCCTCAACACAATTCCATTTGTTTTGCAGTTTTTCAGTGAGATCCTCCTTTAAAATGAGCTGTGCCCGCCTTTAAATGATTTATTTTTAATCCCAAAGAGACATAAATACTTTTCAAAGCCTGACTTGCATAGGTGTCCTCCTACCACACTAGGTGTTAGTGCAGTAGTTCATGTGTGAGTATTTAACCTTTGCTTTACCAAACTCCATGTCTCAATTTTACTTAAGTTGTAAAGTATGTGATTTAAAATGAACTCCCACATAGATAATAGATTTATTAAATTGCAGCGTTTCAATCCAGCTCACCTTCATACACACGTGTGTAAATGGGCCTGGAGCTCCATGCTTGAAATCAGGCTTTGAAGTTTGTACAAGAAGAGAAAGACATCCAATCAATTTAGACATACAGGTTTTTCGATCAGGTGAATACTTCATACTTTTTGCTTCATGTGTAGCATCATCATCAGGTAGTTTATTTCTCTTAGTCGTCTCAGAAACCACTGAATCACAATTAAGCTCACTGACATTCATCAATAAATCATTTATAATTGTATAAATATATGATGTTAAGTCGCAACATATGGCAGATTTGATCTTCTTTATTTTTCCACTAGCTCTTTTAAGTTGACCAATCCTAATTTAGTTTGCATAAATTCATTATTTTAATCCTCACAAAGCAAGTTTATTTCTTATTAGGCCACATTCCCTTGTGTGTATGTTGTATTTCAGTTCAAAATGCTGTCATATATTTAAAAACAGTGCTGCTCTGCCCTCCTGTGGCATTGTTATGTGCCATGACCTGTAAGCACATGCATGAATATGTATCTATATGTATTACAGATAGTCAAAGTTAAGTTAGTAAAATGGTAATATGACAAAATAAATAAAACAACGATAAATACTTTCCAGCTCCAGGGGCGTAATTTCCAGGGGGGTTAGGGGGGT
>NW_024582396.1:317367-352001 GCF_018398535.1 Haplochromis burtoni
AACCCAGATTTATTTATTTATTTATTTAGACAGAGATCTTGACACCCCCCATCCCCCTCATGTATCTCATGTAAGATACATGAGAAACGTTGCTTAAATATTTATATAAACATATATCAGTAGCAGAACTTTACTGGTCACCAAAATAAGACTTATTTAATTGTATTTTATTAGACCTTTAAAGCATTTTTTTAAGTGCTGGGTCTTATACTGACATGCTTTTTTTAAGAGACTCACAGTAAAAATCCGTGTCAGTTTGCTTCAGCGATGTGAAAACGGTGAGCTTATTTTAAAAAACGGTGCAGCTTTTATTTGACGTGCTCACTACGCAAGAAGGGGAGGTCGACGGAAGGATTTCCTGTGTTGGTGGCGGATGGGTACCTTTGCTGGCGCTGTGACGCGTCGCGTTCAATACGAAGAGATTTCCCATTAGCGGCGGAGTGATCTGAACTAGTAGCTTCCCATACAATTCAGTGAGGAGTCAATGTGAATCTGCAGCGAGGGGGAAAACATGGCGACTTCGCAGCATGAGGGGCACGCAAACCAACTCGATCTACTCATCAGAGCCGGTAACGTAATTTTTCGCACTCGCGGCTAAGATCTGAGCTGCCGCGCGGTTGTTGTTTTTAAGTGCGTCCGCTGCGCCGCCGTCCGCTGAGAAGAAGTGCGGTGAAGTAATGGAGGGCAATCAGGAAGTGATCACCTTGGTTAGCAACCTGCATGGCGTCGCCACACGGTTTAATCGGAGCCGGTTTATAAGGAGGGAAACTTCAGTTGGATGCGGTGGTGTGTACATGTGGAGAGTTACGTGCATGAGTGGTGTTTTGCACGCGGGAGGAGTTTTTTCTGCCCTCGGCGTGGTGTAGAATAACGGTCTGCAGCTCGGCTGCACAACCAGGAAGTGTGGAGATGTTGTCTTTCCTACGTCTTTGCCACGCTGTCTGAGTCGGAAGGACATGTGGGTTTATTTTTACCAGCATCAACGACGCGTGCACAGTTAAATATTCCCTGTGATCATTTTTATGGTCGTTTGTTTTGGTGTTTGACTGCGGCTGGCTTCGGTTTCGGGTCAGTTTAGCCTGAATAATCTGCAGGCTGATCCTTGATTAGCAGCTCCGGGGAGTGAGGCGCCGTCCTGTGTCATGTTTGTGGATTAATGTGTGATCGGCTCACGGTGGCACCCTCTGGGTCTCGGGTTTTGGTGTGTGTGTTTGTTTGTTTCACGGTTTCCGTTACCGTCCTGTGGAGCCGCTGTGCAGGCGCGTGGGACGGCCTGGCTCACGCGCTTTCTTCCTTGTAGCCGTTTGTTGTTGGCTTCAGCTTTCCAGCTACAAACTCTCTTCACCTGCGTGTTTCCTGATTTTGAATAACGGGCTTTTATCGCTTAAACGCCGCGTTTGTTTCCGCCTCTGTTTAATTTTAATGTCAAAGTATTTTTTTCTAATATTTCGATGGCGGAAGCATTGTTTATGTGAGGGGGCGGGGCGTGTGTTTGATTGACTCGTCCGTTAGTCCTGTAGTGCGCGCGCTGCTTCCGAACGTAAGCAGCAGTCCAATCAGATGCGTCTGGGGGCAGGCTCTTGAACTGAGCGACAGCCAATAGGAGGCAAAGCGAGTGTTGAGTGACAGGAGGATTTGTGTGCCTCTTCGAGGAGAACTGGAGGGAACGGGTGAGGAGTGTAAACACGGAAGTCATCACGGGCAGCACTACTTTTTGTCGGACTTGCTGCTGTTCTTGGCCCCGTTACCGACCTGTAAATGTGAATGAGAGATTTTCCCAACTTTATATATTGTAATTTTGCTTACACTTAAATAATTATTCTAATAAACTGAACAATTTTGCAATTTTTATTGGATAATCAGGCATGAGTTATAACCCTGATAATTCAGATTTTGACATGTTGGTCAGGCACATCTGCAGCTGTTTGAACTCAACCCTTTCGGTGGCCTTACTGCAGCACCTCTGCTTACTTTCAAGGGCGACTCTGCAGGCCACAGGACCTCTGCAGTGTGTCCTGTTTGCTTGTGAATGAGTGGGACAGCCTAAATATAGCCTATTTCTGTCCTCGACACAGTGCCCATTGCCTCAGCAAGATAGCCAAACATGGATAGGGCAGGGTGTAATGGGATCTTGTGTTTCCCACCGGTGATTGACAACGACAGCAGGTGCTCCTGGGTGCCTTCTCAGAGCTCCCTCAGACAGGTCCACGTACAGTTTCCCTGACAGCGGCTGTATCCTGTTTTTGAATAAAACAGGAGGGCTGCTCACGTCTGAGTGGGTCAATAGTTTGATTGTTAACATATTGAATTAAACACCCAGCTTTGCAGGAAGTGAGTTTGGGCTTTATATGCAGGAAAATTGAGTTTTTCCTTCATGTAAAAAATTGGTCCTCAGAGAGGTTTAGATCTTCAACTAAAGAAAAATCACCAGATTTAAAAACAAAACAAAAAAATTCTGTGTGCAGGTTTTAGTTTACCCAGGCTTCTGTTTTTGCTTAACAAACAGCCATAATTATTGGGAAATTGCGTATAAGTCAACACAAGTATTTTGTCTGCTCATGCTAAATTGTGTAGACAAAAAATTTTGCTTAATTATGGGAAGCCAAAACGTTTTAATACAATATATACGTGACAATTAAATGTAAATGTAAGTGACGAATGTTTCTAGTTTTAATTTATGTGGGAAGAGTGAATAAGACAAAAACATTTCAAAGGGGAAATCATACATGCCAAAAAAACCTATGAAGAGGAGAAAAAAATATATAAAAGGGGTGAAAGAATTGAAATTAAAACATTTTTGGGTGTCTACTTTGTATGTGGTCTTTGTGCTGACAGTGTGAGTTCATTGAGTTCATAATGTCTGATCTTAGTATCCTTCAGTAGTTCATCCAAATGACTAAATTATATATCATAAACAAAACATTGAATAATCACATTAATTATTGTAAAACAGTGCAAAATTTGTGCTGTTCAAGCTTAAGATGGTCCACATTTGCATATAGATAGAAATACACCTTTTTGATGTCACTATATTGCAGCATTGTATTGTACTGTACTGTGACACCATAATGATCCAGCAGGTAGGGAGTGAACTGGAAATCAAGTACTATGCATAAGTCTTGAGTCACATGTTATTTCTTTACATGTTGGTTACAAGACTTGGGAATTCTTACAGTGGTTTGAGCAGTAGTTGGTTAATGAAGGTCTTACAAAGTTTTTGTTTGGACATTTGGACATTTGCTGCTTTTTTACTTATTTTCAGTCCAGTACTTGTACCTGACCATTTTGTCGAAGTATTCAACCCTGAACTATGAATCAGGCAAGCATAAAAAAAGTCCCCTAACCAATGGATGAACACATAACAACTTAGAACAAATTTTCAATTGCATCGTTACACGCATTATTACAAGCAACCTGTTGGAAAAACACATCATTTTCCACATTTCTTTAAACGAATCTGAGTAAAATAGAACAGTTTGACAGGCATAAAATTATATTTTTGCATCAAAAAGACGATTCCCAAAGAGCTCTTAGCTGAAATTAGCATGTGTGATGTGCAAAATCTGAGAAAAAAAAGATGTATGAGGCCTAAAAACTATCTGCAGCAGATGAACAGTATCTGAAGATCTGTGGTTAAGAAACATGGGGGGGAAAAAATCAGCATAAATGATGATAAGTGTGTATGGAAGCTGTCAGGAGTGAGGCACAACAGTATCTACAGTCATCTGTAGAACACAGTGGAGGCTCTGTCATGGTTTGAAGCTGCATTTCAGGCAAAATTGGTGAAATTATGAACTCAGAATGTCAAAATACTTGTATTGCAATACTGGTGGTTTCCTTTAGGGGGTGCCAGATGTTTGTTTGTCCAGGAGAACCCCCACTTTAGGATTGCTGCTGTTCTCCACTCTGCAGACGGAAGCTAGAAGGCAATCTCAGTTATTTAAAACTCATTAACTTATCATATCTGTTTAGATTAAAAATGTCTTAATATTTTCCTTCAAATGTAAAAGAATCATCTGAGAGCACTTCAGATGCTGCAGGAGTCTGACTCAGTCTGTCTTTTCTTTTCTAGATTCATGCGATCTCATGCTTAATAAAGAAGAAAAACACTAACTGTTAAAAGTCCAGGCGAGTGTTTGCTGACTGTTTTCGTGTCTTCTGTGTGTTGCAGTGGAGGCTTCTGTTCACGGCACCAATGTCCACTGCTCTGACAAAACAATTGAGGCTGCAGAGGCTCTGCTACGCATGGATTCGCCCTCCAGCCTCAAAGAAGACCACAGCCCAGGTAACACACACACAGATACACTGTTAGTGGACCACCGCTCAGGTTTATATGCTCAGTTAGCATAACTGCTGGCCAGTCTAGTAGATCCTCATCAACCCTGTGATGATTCCTCTGTGCAGAAACGTTCCTTCCACAAAGTGGAGCAACACAAGACTTCCTCCACGCTGCCATGCGGCCTGACATGATCACAGAGTCCGAGGTGGAGATATCAACAGAGGAATGTTGTGAGGAGGAGGATGAGGATATGGCTACGGTTATGGACGATCCGGAGCCAGAACCTGACCACGAGCCAGTCAGGAAGAAGCGAGGTAGACTTAAAAGAGCTGGAAGTTAACTTATCTGTTATGTGGAGGAAGCCAGAGCCCAAAATGTTAATTTGATATCTTTAACTTTCTGGGGGCTTGTTAAACTTTGGGGAAAAAGGAAAATATTCAGTGTTTCAAGCCAAGATTTAAATGCAAAACATCTGGAAGCACTGATGCCAAGTTGTAAATCCAAAACCAGAACCTTGTAATTATGCTCAGTGACTTTATCCAAGAGCACCATCTAGTGGTCAATTTATCCTACGGAGGGGGTCACACCTCGGTCTCACAACTGACTTCTTTCAAATGTTTCCCTTCCCAGCTGGACGGAAGCCGAAGACGCATCAGTCAGCCATTTCCAACGGCTCACCGGACGTCGGCATCAAGAAGAAACCAAGAGAAGGAAAAGGTATCCGAGGTATCCATTTTAGCTCTTCCACACAAAAAATGCTGCTTTCTGGTTAACATAGACAGAAATTCACCGTGCCTGCAGCTGTCGGAAACTCATACTTTTATTTCATGAATCAGTCAACATGCTTTAAACATTAATATGACCTTTCAGTCAGCTTTTCTCCTTCATGAACTAGACTTTGGTTCAGTTTTATTTATACAGTGCTCAGTGCTTAACTCTCAGCAGCAGTCACCTCAGAATGCTTTGTACAGCCAGGTGAAGACTGAGTCATGTTACAGAGAAAACCTCAACGTTTCATGTTTTTAAGTTCGGTTTCCTCATTTGAAGAATAATTGTGGAGCATTTTGAGTACAGAACATCTGCTTTGAGTACAGATGTTAATTATCTTTGATTTCCAGCAGGGAGCACCACCTACCTTTGGGAATTCCTGCTGGACCTCCTCCAGGACAAAAACACCTGTCCCAGATACATAAAGTGGACCCAGAGGGAGAAGGGCATCTTCAAGCTGGTTGACTCAAAGGCCGTGTCCAAGCTGTGGGGCAAGCACAAGAACAAACCAGACATGAACTATGAGACGATGGGGCGGGCACTCAGGTAGGCTGTCCCTATCTGGGATTATAATCGGATGTGTTACGTTTTTGAAAGAAACAAAGTATTTTACATCTTTATGATCCAATGAACACTTTAAATTTGGCAGCGATAAAGGCAACAGTAGAGGTTTGATAAACAAAAATAGCTCTCTCTTTTTAGGATTACCTTGCTAGACTTCACAGAGGCTGATTTCCAGTCCTCTGCTGACATTTCATTTTTATTTTCTTTGAAAGCAGCATCTTATGTTCTGATGCCTTTTCTTCAGATATTACTACCAGCGCGGCATCCTCGCCAAGGTGGAGGGCCAGCGGCTGGTTTACCAGTTCAAAGAGATGCCCAAAAACATTGTCATCATTGACGACGATAAGGCGGAGATTCCTGCTCCAGAGGACCTGATCGGCTCGGACACAGCGGCGTCCTACGAGCGCGTGCCTCCGCCGTCAGACATGCTGCTCCACGCCACCGAGCTGTCATCCTCCAAGAAGCCCAACATCTTGCGGGGCGCTAACAAAACCAACGTCGTCCACACTCCAGTGGCCACAGGCAGCAAGCCAGCAGCAGGAGGAGCGGTGACGGCGGGAAGAATAGTGACGGTCTCAGCGGCGTCGGACGGGAACCAGAAACAGCAGTCCCACGCGGCAATCATCCCGAACGCCACAGGGGCGAGGTGAGGCCCCTGCACGCAGATGTTCACTATGTGGCGTCTTTGCTCATGCGGATCTTTACCCTTCTGACTCTGTCTCTCCTGCAGGACGGTCCGGGTGGCTATGCAGGTGCCAGTAGTCATGACAACATCACTGGGTCAGAAGATCTCCACAGTCGCCATGCAGCAGCCCGCGGGAACAACAGCAGCAGCCGGCCAAACCACTCTGCTCACCAACACCTCGGCTATCGGTGCCGCTGCCGGAAACGCCAACTCCCAGCAGAAGGTGTGCAAAATCGAAAATTGTGCAAAACCAAGTTTAGAAATGTGTTTATAACTCTGAGTAATTAAGTTTGTTTTGGTGATGAAACAGTTGAGTCACTGCGCAGCACTGAAAAGATGAACTGATGATGCTTCTTTTCATCAGGTCGTGATCCAGACCATCCCCACCATGGTGCCAGCCACTGCGGAGAATGGAGACAAGATCACTGTCCAGCTTGCCAAGATCATCACCATCCCAGCCCACCAGCTGGCTCAGTGTCAGATCCAGACCTCCACGGGCACAAACAAGCCCGGTGTCGGGGCCTCGCCGGCGGGCATCAGCCTCCTCGGGAGCCCCCTGACTGTCCGCGCCCTCACGCCCGTCAACGTCGCGCCAGGAACGCAAGTGATGAGACTCACCGTGCCGACGCAGGCGCAGCAACAGACTCTGGTGGTTTCGCAGCCGGGCAGCGGGGCGGGTGTGGTGACGGTGTCTGCGGCCAACCAGGCGGTGGCGGCGCAGCCTCGTATCATTAGCGGTGTCATCAATGGCTCAGAGCTGGTCATAGGAGGTGGAGCGATGGAGAAGCTGAAGGCCGCCGGCGTCCAGGTACAGGCCGTGCAGGTGCCGATCCAGCAGAATCAGGCGAATCCAAAAATGGCCCAGAGCGTCAAATCGGAGCCAATGGACTCGGCCGACGTGGCGATGAAGACAGAAGAGCCCGAGTGTTGAAATGCGTCCGTGTCTCCTCTGCCAGAGCGTGCTCGTTTGTACATTTCTGAAGTCATTTCTACTTTTCTTCGTAATAACCAGCAGCAGTCTGAGACTTTAAAGAAGCCCAGAAGTCCCCCCACCTTTTTTTTGTGTGTGTCTTTTCTTCCTGAGCCCGTCTTCACATCTTCCATGTTGCTGCCTAGAACTAATCCGGACTGTCTCAGAGCCACACAGAAACCTCTCCAACATAGGAAAACAGACTGGAAGGAAAGGGATGTGTTGGGAAAAGGGACCAACTTTTGATCACTACAGTTTATGCTTTGGAAATCTTTCACCGTCACTGACTTGAAATCTGGGGGAAAAAGCGAAACACTACAAACACAAATGAAAGCAAATAATCAAAAAGCAAAATGTGAACCGTCACATTCAAGAGGACCCGGAGGATGGGGCTGGGGTGTAATGCAGCTTTTGTAGAGACAAACGTTAAAACCAGCAATTAGTTTTTTTTATTAATATTATTATGATATCACTGTGCCGATCAAGTGTAGGTGGTGCTATGAGAGTGAGAGGAAGAGGCGTTCCCACGAGGAGCGATATCAGACGGAACACGGTCATGTATGTACATAAATATAAATATGTCTGCTATACAGTTTACGGAGCTAATGTTAACAGAACAGCCTTAGATTTTAATTTTCTTCTTCATGTGATGTCTGAACGTTAAGCTGTTGTTTTGTTTTCTTTGTGTTTTGATACCTTGTACCAAGCACAGTATTATTGAAACTAGGGAAACTAATTTTTCTTTCTACTGGTTCTTCCGCCTCCATTTGGCTGTTTTAACGCTCACACAGGTTGAATCTGACAGGCCAGACTGCTCACAGCACATCTGAGGATGTGGCTAGAAAGGATCTTGGCTGCTCCTTTTCTTTTAATTTTGGAACATTTTTGTGACCCTGCAGTCAGGCTGCATGCAAAAAAACGCGACTGAGCCGATGCATGCTGCCACATCTGAAAATAGGAATGTCTGTAGAAGCAAGAAAGAAATTAATCAAGTTTATGCAAAGATGGCTCACTGTGGATCCCAGGTCACTTTACTTCCAGCTTAAAACGAGGCTCCTGCATTTCATTTATTTTAATCTGAAAAGAGGGAAGAAGAAGAAGAGACAGAGAAGTTTGTGTTCAGACTGAACTGTTTGTATATTCAACATTTGAAGTATATTCTATTTTGTTGTACTCTTGTTTCAAAGTGTATTAAAGTAGATTTTACTGAAATATAAAGACATTTGAAACCTGACGGCTGTCCCTGCATCACTTATTTATTTTTTGTTCATTTATGTTGGAGCTGGGAGATTTAGAGTTTGGGTTTAAATGATTATGAAACAAGATAATCAGGATAAAATAGGTAACGCTGTTCTTTTACAGAGCGGTTTTCCCTCCCGTCTACTCAGTTTAGCTCAGCTCAAGCTAAAGATGGCAGAGAGACTTTGTACAGAGAGTCAAACGGTTCACAGAGGCTGCTGTCTGTTGTTGTTTTTTCGTTTAATCAAGAAGTGAGGCACTCAAATGTCTCAGGCAGGCGGCGTTAATCTTGTTTTTCAGTAGTGTGAGAAACCGGAGCTCCCCGAGAAAAGCCAAACACCACAGAGGGAGAATTGGCCCCCTGGCTCTGGATGGCCTCACCTTGTCCTCCAATAGCACTTTGAGGAATCGAGTCACCGTGCCCAGGATACGTTCTTCAACGCATTTGTAGCACTTTCTGTTTTCTTGCGTTTGCGCAATATCTAATTAGAAGCTGTCTGAGTGATGCTGCAAAACTAGTTCATGCATTCATTTATGAATGTTGCTCTGTGACTGCTGGTTTACTTGTGGTTCACAGGGTATTTACAAGTAGAATGGGAGGCAGAGCCGTCAGCTTTCAGGCCTGTCTTCTGTGGAAGCAGCTTCCAGTTTGGAATCGGGAGACCTTTTTGTCAAAGCTTAATTAGGGATGGATCAGGTGACCCTGAATGTTCCCTGGTTGCGCTGTGATAGCTCTAGGGTTTTGGGGGCTTCCCCTGATGCGCTGAGTGCATCATTAGTTATTGTTAATCTCTGGCTCTCTTCCACAGCGCGTCTTTGTCCCTCCCCCTCCCCCTCCCCTCCAACTGGTCGTGGCCGACCAGTTCCTACTAAAAGGGAGTTTTTCCTTCCCAGTTTTGTAAAGTGCTTGGTCATAGAGGGTCATCTGATTGTTGGAGTTTCTGTATACCTTACAAAATAAAGAGGCTTGAGGCGACTGTCGGTTTCTGCTGAGCTGCGGTGCAGGTAGATGTTAAAGTTGAGCAATAAACTACATTTTTAATATCCCGAGCTACTTTATGTTTATCAGCACAAAGCTGAACACAAGAAGCAGAAGTTATGTTTTACCATCCGATATGAAAAGGGTCATGTGAGTCTCCTAATATTATTTCACACATGAAAGTGAAAAAGGGTTTGAAGAGTTAAAGAAATTTCTCAAATTCTGAGAATCTGAGCCACCTGTAAAAAAGCTGTTTTAGACTATAATCTCGAGCTTTTTGTACATTATCAAACTTTTTCCCCAAACATTACTCCAGGTGTTTGGATCAAACTGGACAAACGGTCATGTCACAAATACAGCAGTTACTACATACAGTGATAATATTTACTCATGAGAAGCACGCACAAGGCAGCCTTTCTGCATTCAGTTTGAGTTTACTGAACTTTATCGTCGAAGGCGATAAAGACAAGAATCTGGGTGAAATTCAGTCGTGCAAAATGTCTTTGTTTTGACAAATCCGGATTCCATTCAGCTCAATTGTTTGTTTTTAGGTGAAGCAGAAATCTCAAAATTATCTCAAAAGCTGAACTTGGAAATAAAAAAAGCAAACACTCGTACACCTGGATAAGAAGAGGAAACAGGCCTTTTATTTTTGGAATCAACTCTTTATTGTCATATCACAAGTAAACAACTGAAAGCACATCTAGTTTTAGTTAATTATAAGAAAAAAACAACTTTCTCACACAGTTGCAATCATCACACAGGTGGGGTCAGTAGGAATTTGGCTTTAATGTGAAGAAAGGGCTCAGTTTCTATTTATTTTACAAATGATTTCATCGGATTTTCAGTTATTTGGTGTTACCTGCCAAGTCTGCACGGGAGGTATCGGAAGACAACAATAAAGACAAAAACATTCCTGACATGCCAAATTTTTAACCTTGCAAACTACAGCTGACTCATCACTGCAGGCAAAGCAGATCAAAAGAGGCATGAGAGAGGGTGCGAGCAGCTTCTTATTATTTAGTCTGTAACATCTATAAAAAGATGTTTGCAGGGAGGGGACGAGAGGCCTGGCTTCTGTTTGTAATCCACCTGTAGAATAAAGTGCCACTATTGACCAATCACATTTGAGAACAATGTGGTAATGTGGAGGTAGACGCTTTCTGTGCACCACAGACAACAGAAAAGATGGACTTAACTTCCGAATGTTAAAACTGAAGCCCCCGTTGATGATCTAAAAGATGGAAAGTGTTTTCTTTTATATCATGAAAAGGGGGCGACGCTTCTGCTCTGAAATTATAGGGTGGATCAAAAAGAATCCTCTGATTTCAAAAGGCTTTTAAAGTAACGGACATGGAAAGTTGTGGTAAATATTAAAATGAATGGCTGAATAGTAAGTTTTACATACAAAAAGTACGATGTTCACCAATCCTCAACAGTGCGCCTCTCTGGACACACAACAGCTGTCTGCTCGATCGTTATCGGCGAACAGCTGTGGGAACTAAAGCTCCGTGAAATCAGATGATTGTTGTTTTTTTTTTAAAACACACCCTCAGCTGACAAGCTACTAGTTTCAGTTCATCTTATGTGATCATGAGCTAAGCAACCAAAACTGGCACACAGTTTCCAGTAGTTCCCTAAAGGTTCTCATCTACATCAGATACGAAGGTGACTATGACTAAAGATCATAGACCACACAATACTGCAGAATGGCCATGTACTAATACTGAACAAAGCATTAAGTCTATTTTGTGAGTCAGAATGGAGGGCTATACGCAGGCTCGTCACATTCGGTTACCAAACGCCAAAATGACGACAGCAAAGACGCTCAGCTCCTGGGTCAGTGTGTGACGTCACCGTGGCTGCGCCCTTCTTTACTACTGTCTGTGGTGTGGAGAGCTTAAGAAGGAACCAATATCAAGTCACAAAACTATCGGCTACTGTCAAGCAACCATTTATCTTTATTAGTTTTTAATTTATCTGCATTCATCAAAATTTCAAAAAATAAAAAAAAAAGGTGCATGAACATAAGGTCTTGGCACAGATATGTGTTGTCGCCAGAAAAGAAGACAGCAGACGATGTCCGATGCATTTCCAGACTGTGTCATGCCCTTTTTTATTTTTTAATACAAATAGAAAAATTCACTCATCATTTTAATCTCTTAACATCCATCAGGTCATTGGTGACAGATCCAGAGTGGGAAACACTCTACCCTGAGTGGCCTGCAGGATGCTAAGAGGTGAGAAACCTGATTCCACCTCATATGTGTGATACTCAGACCATGTCTGTCCTGTAGTGCATCAGCAGCATGAAGCACAGAGTTCTTAAAGTACGTGTGTGCAGTCTGACGACAGGTAGAGCACACCTGCAGCTGGAATATCTCGTGCTGCAGAGGTACACTGTGTCCCATTAAAGTCTTGGCCATGTTTTGGCACACTGTCTTTATCACTCACATGTGACCTCCTGGTCACACAATAGAGTGAGAAGGAGGAAGCGCTAACCTCAACTCCACAGCGTCATCACTTCCGGTGTGCCGGTTTGTTGTTTCCTTCCCACTCCTCCTCCTTGAAGCTGAAGTCACAAACCAGAGAGAGGTGGTCGGACGGATAACTAAAGGACGGAAGTCTGTTTGGCCCGATCTCCTCCTCGGTGGGCATGTCCAAGACGGCATCCACTCTCAGCGTGTCCTTGGTGTACCAGATGTAGTCCAGAGTACTGCAGCACTCCCCCGTGGGCCGAATCTTCCACGTCGTGTACTCCGGCTCCGTCAAACCGTCCCGGCTGAGTTTCTTGTAAGCCGAGTCCAAGCCGAAAGGCGATGTGGCGAAGCGCCGATACACCTCCTCATTTGGGACTGCGTTGAAATCCCCGCATATGAGCAAAGGTATGTCGGCGGCGGGGTCGCCGGGCTGCTTCTGGACCACATTCTGGAGATGCCAAAGGAGGTCTGACCCCTGAGTGCTGCGGAGCCACTCCCAGCCAGAACGAGCCTTCAGATGGGTCACGGCCACGCACACGCATTTACCCGTGATCCGACAGCGCAGCGTGGTCACTATGGCAACCTGCGATCAGAGAGCAGCGAGTTAGAGTGTTGTAGTTTTATTTTTCCCAGAAAGGCTAAAGCTCCAGAAATACTACACCTGACAAAATTTATTTTTTTCCCCACCTGATTGGTTGGAATCCTCATGGCAGAGAGTCGTATGTTGACGCTGTCGAGGAGCTCGAAGCGCGACTCGTCGTAGAACAGCGCGCAGCCGTCGGGGCCGTTGTTGCCCTCAACGCCCAGGCACGGAGACCACGGCTTGGGGCAGAAGTGGCTGCTGTAACCCAAACCTGCCAGCACCGGCTGCAAGGTGTCGTAGTAGTGGTCGACTTCCTGCATGCACACGATGTGGGGCCGGTAGGTGAGGACTTCCTCCATGATGAGGTACTTCCTGCGGGACCAGCTGAGGGCCTCCAAAGGACACATGACAAAATTGTCGAGTCCTTCGCCCAGAGCTGCAGGACAGAAGGAAGTGGGAGACCAGACTTCAGTAACAACATTATCCACCATGTGTTTTGTGTTCCACCAAAACAGACTCAGAAAGTGTGAATATTAAATTTCCCTGAGTGATGGAGAGACGGATCCTAAACTACAGTCCATCTTAGTGAGTGCACTCTACCTTGAGCCAGGATGTTCCATTGCATCACCCTGATGACACTGCTGGGGGCGCCGTCTCCATCACCGATGTGAACAAATTTCCTGTCGAAGCGAGGTGGTCGGTCCGTGAGGGCCTCCTCGCACTGACGAAGCAGCTCCTCTGGATCAGGGGGACATGGAGAGGACCCCTCCTGCTCCATCGACAGAAGGAGAGAGAACACTTAATATTTAGATGAAAATATTCAAAATAAAAAGTCTGAAGACAAAAGAAAAAGAAGACAACCTACCGGGCAGAAATCTGGATCCAGCTTTGTGAATGCAGGTAGCTGGGGGTTCAGGTGTGAAGAAGGGAAGGGGAGAAGAGAGCTGGTGCTGCTGAGGGGCTGAGTCAGAGCGTTGTACAGCTTCGTGGCCCCTCCACCCATCGGATACACTGGTGAGGAGGAAAATCAAAGCGACAGTGAAGCATGTGATAGGATGGAGACACATCCACCTTTCTAACATGACGTATAAACTGAAGGTAACACACACATCTGTACTTCTATGGAAAGAATAATCTGTTCTTTCCCAGCGTTTGTTGAGCTTCAGCTCAGGTTGTCGTGTAAGGACCAAGCCATCACAGCGTCAGCAGTCCAGATGAAACAAACCCCCAAAGTGACAGCTGCAACTCAGCCTTTTGTTCTGCTTCAGCAGCATCTGTCGGCTTACACGTGACCAAACTCATTAAACCTAAAAATAACACGTGCGCTTCCCAGTGTGTGTCAGAGACTGAGCTGGATTAAACAGTCAGCTAACAAACTCAGGGTAAAACACCCCTTCCAAAGAAGGCTTTGTACCTTGTTAGCACGTTTCTATGCTTGAGCAAAACAAGCAGTCAATGCAGTGACTCAGTGTTTCACACGCAGAAAACCTAAGAAAACAAACGTGGAGCTGGGGACAGATTCTCAGAGGAGCTGTTTGGGTTTCACCGGTGAAACAGAGAGCAGAGGAGAGAAGTTGAAGTGCAGATATCCAAGTTGACAAAAATTTGTATAAAAGTGACAAAAGCTTCCCCCCAAAAATGTTAAACACAGAAAACAACTTTTAGTTATGAATTACAGGTAGCAGAAGCCACACCCTGCTGATAAAAATCAGTGTGCCACACCGCCTGCTCCACGAGTGTGTAACAGCATCTATCTGCAACAACTTCAGAAACCAAAGTGGTTCAGATTGGGCAGATGTTGTACCGAGAGACACTGAAAGAGGTACAAACTAAACACAAAAAGCAATAATCTTGCATCTCTAAATGTTTTGACCAAGACCAAAGCAAAAAAAGCTGTTATGCTTCAGCATTCCAGGGAGAATTAACAGGCGAAGTAATGCACTCTTCTCTGTAACGCGCACTCCAAGTTCCTTAAATCGGACAAAAAACGTGCTGCAGTGATCAGATTGACCTCTGCTCAGACATAAAAATTCTGACACCCAACTTTTCCTCTCAGCTCTCCGAGACCAGAACTACGTGACTATAAAAGGAGCTGGATGTTTAGGATCCGTGCAGTCTCGCGTGAAACAGACGGAGAACAGCAGCACGTTTAAACAAGCATCTTCATTCTGTTAAAATTGATATTAGTATATTATTTATTAATATGTAACAATAATGCTTTAATTCAGTCACACAGCAAGGCCAGGGTCCTTTTCTTGGAGTGGTGACCACGTAACTTTTCACATAGAAGCGTAAAGCAAAGGCTCTGTGTTTACTTACTGAACAGAAATGTGCCAAATATGCTTAAACAAACAAATTTATTTCAAGGCTGACTAAATTAAACCCCACAGTTTTTTTTGTACGTAGCAAAAACCACATGTCCAAAAACTCCATCCTCTCTAATAAGACTTTGCGAGACTAAAATAACAGCTACCGACGACCAAAACACCCAAAAGAAAAAGTTTCTTCTTACCCAGAGTCTCCATTATGCTCCTCTGCAATGTCCACGGTACTCCTTAGTTAAATGTCCTTAATGGCTCTTTTTAATGCTACCTAACAGATGTGCTGCCTGTCCGCTCGGGAGGCTAAACGTCTGCAGTGTGTCAGGAGACAGTGACAGATGTGCGGTCTGTGTGTGGAAATAACTATGACTTGTCACTGTTACATATAAAGCCTCAGAGAGAGAGAGAGGAAGAGGAATTATGAAGCGCAGACGTCAGCGGACCATATGGAGCATTAGAGGTCATGTGCCAGACAGAGAGACAGAGACAGAGACAGAGAGAGGAGGGAGAGAGCGACAAAGTCAAAGAGAGAGAGCGCGGGGCAAACCTGTTGAGTGGCTGATATGACTGACAGATTTACTCTAGTCAGACTTGGCCCTCGACTAAATATAGAGGCGCACAAAAACACGATAACCCGCACTCATCCTCGCTGATACACCATAACACCTATCACCCGAGTACACTGTGTTAATAGTTTCTAATCACTCTGTGAGAGCACAGCGTGTGAACGTATGGTAACAACTTCCTCATTTTGGCTGTTGTAACAGCAGCGCGCACGCACACACACACACGACTATAATTAACCATTCAGCAGTGCTATGACAGTTTTTTTCCACACATGCTGTAGTTTTCCAACCTGTCAATCAACTTTGGCACAAACAATAACAGGCTGCTGAAGCATTTACAGATCTTACACGAGATAACATTCACTGGTTTATCTGGTAAATAGACTGGTTCTTATAAATGGACTGCTTTACACAACTTGTTTCATTCACCCATTCACACAAGCTCCTTTTTTCTATGCTGTTTCTAGGGGCTTTCTGTCTGTGTGAGCGGTTATTGTACAAGCACTAAATGCTGCAATGTCCATTTCAATGTGCTTTGTGCAATTTGAGAGAATGGAGTAATCTGGAGTGACTGTTAAGTGATCTTTTCACTGTTGAGAGTTCACTTATTTGGATGTTACAGTAACAATAGAGACATTCTATTCGTTACGCAGACCTGACCACGATGGATCCTCTACAATTAATTCTCTGTTGTTGGGCTGTTTAAGTGCAGGGCGACACACCCGCCGTCACGGTGTTTCAGATATTTATCAGAGATTTCGACTGACTGGTTCACCGAGCGCCAGGTCGATTCTTTATATAATGTCTCTCGTAGCACTACAAATAAACAATTATATATATCAATGAACTCTGATTTGTAAATTATTAATTCATCCTACTTCTTTTCGAGCATGTAAAGTGTGGGGTATCTCGAGATGTTTGTGGAAACGCAGTTTATTTTTTTACTTTGCTTTTCTGTTTTCCATGTATTCATTTCTCATATCTACGATCACGTCTGATCTTATACTTGGGTCACCTTAAAGGACGCGTGCAGCAAGAAGACCAATATCTGTTTAAAACTATTCTGTCGGGACGAATGGTGAGCATAGAAAATGAAGAAAGGACATCATTGCCAGACTTGCTCCAACGCTGCAGGCTTGGGACTGTTAATATGTTTATAAAAGAAAAGAGAGAAATACTCCACATATTTCTGACACTCCCTGCAAGGTACCAAGTGATCAGGGCTGGGGCAAAAGCGCAGCTCTGGGGTTGGCAATGGCACACCAATGAAAAAGGGGGGAGGGGGATTAAGGAGTTCTGGCTCACCTTTTTGCATCACTGTAAGTATTTAATGATATAATATTAAATAACATTACCTACAGAGAAAGTTTTCAGCTAAAATAACAGATGGAAAGCAACTCATTCAATTTTGAGAGACAGACTCCCCCTCATCTACCTCACAGTGGTTTGGTCCACTTCTTACCTTTACCTAATGCCTTTACTTTGCAAATTGTAATTGTGCATTCATCTAGATATTCAATAGTAAAAGTAGATCTATTTTTGCTGCTGTTCACCTGCATCAGCTGAACTTTTATCGGTACATAAATCTGGTTTCAAATGTTTTCGCTTTATATAATGTCTCTAGATACTTTTTATGTGGCAGCCTGTATTTTTCCAACCTGCCAAATGCATAGAAAGAAAAGCTGCACCTATGGCAGTGCATCTGCACCGGACTGCATCAGGCAGCTGCAACTAATAAAATGACCAGTCTGCAGGCAGATGATGGTAATAACTATAATGCAGAACACCAGGTGTATATTTTATATTTCTATGCAAAAGCATTAAGAACATATCAACATCTAAAGGCAATTAGGTGAAAAGTGGAAAGTGGATTTGCAGGGATAGTAACCTATAGTTACCTAACATCTGTACTTTGCAAATTGTAAACACCGGATGTACAGATCTTTTATTGATTTTTTTAATAGATTTATTGTTTGTTATTTTTCCAAACTACATTTTATTCACTCTGTTACTTTTCTGTGGAATCTTTGCTACTGTGTGGCTGCTGCATTGTTACAGAGCAGCTGTTTATAGAAGCAGGAGCTCAGTGCACATTAAAATCATCACGCTTCTTTTCTAGTAGAAATTCTTCCGAGTTGGTAGCTGTCTACACCACATCAGATGCTCTGTGAGCCCACAAAACCACATTTGTCGTAGTTTATCAACAACAACAAAACATCTAATTTTAGAGGATGACTCATACCTGCACGCTGACCATGCACAACCCATACCTTAAGCTTATCACAGCTGATTTTAACAAAGAAGAAGTCATTTTTAACTGTAGCAGAATCACGAACATCAAGATCACTGAGCATTCACGTGCACGCCGCTGTGTGGTCAGGATGACTCACATCCTGTAGACGACCTGTAGTAAATCTGTGTAACTGTGACTAAGTGCACGAGTGTTGGCAGGAGGGAGGGGCCAGAGAGTTGTCACTGGATCCTCTGGTGGTGTATTGACATTTCCATATTGAGGGCAGCTGCCTTGTCAGATTTCTGTGAGGGGGATTTTATGAGTTTGCGCCTTTTAGAGGAGCTGAAACAGCTTTAACTACGTGTGTGATCTTGTGATGTGAACGCGCCACTGCTGCTTTTAAGTTAAATTAGGAAACATTTAAAAGGTTCAACATAACAGAGTCTGATGGTCCGGGGCCAATAAAAACTTGTTAGATCTGTCTGGGCCAGTGATGGGGATTCCACTGAAGGATGTGTCTGACAGGCCCTCACTAATAAATAGTTTTTTCCCATTATTTTTACCTTAAAATAACAGAAAGGTGCTTCATCAAAACCACATGCACGGTCAGTTAAATATAATGAGAAGAATGTTTTTAGCTGCCTGCACCCACCAGCAGTTTGTCTTACACGGTAAGAGCGTCTTAAAAAGAAGCTAAAATGAAAGCAGTCTGTATGCAGATCAGCTGCTTGACGTTTCAGTTTGACAGTTTGCATTGTAGACATAACTTTGCTGCAGGCTTTAACGTCTATCCAGCTGAGAAACATTTTTATCTCTTTTTAACTCTCTGTGTTATACTAAGCCACTCTGAACTACGCTTTAAGCTTTCTCTCATGGGTATTTTTATACATTTTTCTAGTATCATTTCATGAGGGGCCATTTTTAAATTGCATTATCTAGAAAACTATAGTTTTCTAGAAAAAAGAAAAATCAACACAAAGTCAGTTTAAATTTCATGGATATATCCAGAGGTTAGGGAACATGAGCCATTGTTTTGGATTCACAAAGTACAACAGGTGCTGGAGAGACACCGAGACAACCCCAATTACTGTAGGGAGTGGTTCAGCTGGTGACCACAGACCATCACTCTCTCCTCAGCCCTGTCCTCTTCACTTCCTGATAGCATGAAACGGTACCTCCGATCCATTCAGGTTACACAGGTAGTCTGAATGGATCGGAGGTCCCCTGGTATGGCACATCCACACATGCCATCACAACCAGGCTTGCAGAGTCTCTCAGCACAGGAGAGGCCAAGAGACGGGCAGTAACACAAGGAGAGTTGGACAATAGCTTAGCAGGGCTTCAGCCCAGCAGAGGGATGAGAAGACGGAGGAAGAGAATTCCCAGAGGCCTGCAAAACAACCTCCAGCTTGCTCATGTGCAGGTTTATGGTCAAACTGTCACAAACAGATTGCATGGAGGTGGAATGAGGGCCTTTAGTGAGCCGTGTGGTCACAGCCCGGAAACATTTTTTGTTTACATTTGGGTCAATTGTGTCAACATTTAGATGTTCAGGCAGGAAATTGAGACTTTGGCCATTTGTTGAATTGAGGTGAGACGTTTAGCTGCAGCACAGCGTTTCCTAGACTCCATTCTCAGAGTTGCAGTGTTTTTTTTGGCAGAAGGCTCGGCTGTGAGTTACGGGGAAACTACGTGACCAGAGATCTCTTATTAGCTTGCTCTGTTTTCCAACTACTGAGCTGGCATGTTCTGGGCTATGAAAGAGGCTGGGTAAGAGCAAAACCAGAGATTTCTGACTTTGCTCTTACATCAGGATGCAAAACTATGAATGTCTGTCAAATTCAGGATCATCCTTTGAGCTGTTGGAAGCTCCCTGTCAGTTACCCTGGTTTTCTTTTCTTAATCCTTTTGGTTAAACGAAGTTTAATGTGGACCAAATTACATTGAGAAAGGTACAACATGTATTTAAACATGTTAACAAACACGGCCTTTAGTGAAACTGGATTCAGCACTCCTGCCTTAGTATCGATAAAATATCTTAAATGTAAGATGAGAACATCAGCATTTGTGTCTTTGTACATCTTGTTATGACTGATAACATTACATTTGAGCCGTGTGTGTCCTTCAGCTGAAGCCAATCGTTAAAAAAAGGATTTACTTTTGACAACAACAGTTTGAGGTAGTGATGAAATGTACCGTTTGTGAAGCAATATCTCAGAAAAGAACAGCTTGTATTGTGGTATCAGATACACCACACACAGAATCCTGAACACGAGATAAGCAGATATATTTAGAGACAAAGATATTAAAAACATGAACAAAACTGTCTAAATATAAACGAAGGTCCAGCCAAAGCACAAAGCTACAGATACCTTAGGTCAAAGTAAAGTTTACTTCTGGGCTTTTTGGAGACTTACCTTCTTCACTGGAATAAAATGATGACTTCCTCTTAAAACTGACTTTTTGGCAGCTGCAGCCTTGTTTTTCGTTCCGTCTTAGTAAACCAGTATTTAGTCCTCTGAGTACGTGCCTCTGGATACATGTGTGTGCATGTTTTTGTTGAGAGGAAGTACAAGTGGGTGTGTGTTTGACCCTGTAACTGCGGGGAAAGGTCACGCTGAGGAAAAGCCAGATCTATTCTGCCATCTGCTGGTAGGAGTCACACAGGAAATGATTTGTATTTGTGAAAGTGCATGAGAAGTGCAATTATGCCCATCTCGCAAACAAAAACTACTTTCAAAAATTCATCAACTCCATAAGTTCAGTTTTAAATTGGACCGAGCACCACCTCTGGTAACATTTTTCAGATAATTGTGTCAAGAAACAAAGTGAACCAACCACACCAAAAAAGTATTTCAAATTATCTTCATCTTATACCAAACTTTTTTTTGTCCACATTACAGGTTAATATCAGGCTCAAACGTTGCCTGTGCACAGACAGCAGGCTGACATCCTGAAGTCAGTCCACTTGTCATCCTGGATAAAGTCAGCTGCATAGTTTCGCTGTGGTCTTGTCTCCCAGTCGTTTGCTGAAGTCGAGCATTTGTTGGTGAAGGAGCGTGCTAATGTTTCCTAACTGCTGTTTCCGATTCTTCAGATGGTCAAGCAGAGAACTAATCGACATGAACAGGACGCCTTCACTGCTCTCGTGGTCCTGGGTTAACATTAAATCCTCCGCCCAGGCTTGCTGTAAGCTTTCCCATAATGCCTCTGTGTCTTGCCTGAACTTCTGAGCCTCCTGCCAGTATTTGTGCGTCTCCAGTTTGGCTGTTTCGATGTCCTCCGTCATCTGACTGATATGGAACTGCAGCCTGCTGTTCTCCATGGTGACTTGCTCCAGTTTCACACCACAGTCGTAGATGCCCACCTCCACGGCTCTCAGCTCAGATGCCTGTCTGTGGAGCGTGTTGATGTGGCACGTTTGCAGCCCCTCCAGCTCAGCCTTCATTTCCTCTTTGGGCTGAAGGAGTTCACTGGTTTTCTCCTTCAGTGCCTGAATTGAAAGCTCCAGCTCACTCCTCCTCTTCCTCAGCTCATTGAGAAGCTCTTCCAGCCTGTGGTGCCTGTTCTGCTCATCGCTCCACTCGGCCTCCACCTTCTTCAGAATCTTTTCCTTCTCCTCCACCTCCCTCTGCTTCTCCTTAACACTCTGAGCAACCTTGTCGACGTCAGTGGTGAGCTGCTGTAACTCCTGGTGCTGCCGGCTCTCGATTCTTTCGTACTCCTCCTTGGACCGGGTCACATGCCTCATCAGGAGGCTGGCATCAGTGGTCTTGGGCTCCTGCCTCAGGAGCGCTTCTTTTTTTTGAAGCAGCTCCTCATATCTTCTCTGGGTACTACTGATGTCAGATGTCATTTTCTCAATATGCTCCTCCTGTTTCCTCTTTGCCTCCTTCAGGAGCTGCAGGAGTCGCTCTTTCTCCTCCTGAAGCCAGCCCACATTCTTTTCTCCTGCATCCATATTGCTGCGTAGCTCTTCCTGATTCCTCTCAACGAGACGCTTGTTAATTACATCAGTTTCCTTGAGCTCTTTGACCTGCTTCTCCATCTCTTTGATCTCCCTGCCATGCTTTATGATGGAGGCAATACGCTCCTCCAGTTGCAGCCTGGACCACTCCAGCTGCTTGGAGACCTGCTGATGCTCAGCCCTGACCAAGTTCTCTTTAGTGTGCCGATGCTTGAACACCTCACAGACCTGAGTCAGGGCTGCCTCTAAATGCTGTTTTGATGCTCTGCCCTCCTTTATTTTACTGTCCATTGTGACGATTTCCTCTTGCAAGTTCTGCACAGTGAGGCTGAAGGCTTCCTCCAACTCATGCAGTTCCTCCTTCAGCAGATCCCTCTGTTGCCTCAGCTCCCGTTGCTTTTGGACTTCCCGTTCCAGCTGCTCCTCATGATGGTGCCGTGACACATTCAGTCTGTGTATGTTGTTCTCGACCTTACCCAACTCATCCATCAGCTCATCCAGCCGTCCCTGGGCTTTGTCTTTCTTATTGGTAATGCTATCCAGCTCTCTTCTGCTACTCCTGTTCAGGTGGTTTTGCTGCTCTGTCTGCTCCTCAACGTTGCTCACCTCTTCCAAGAGGTCATTTCTTTTCACGGAGGAGGCTTGTCTCTCCAGCTTCATGTTCTGCTCCAGGGTTAATCTGTCCTGCTCGACGCCAGCAATGCAGGACTTCAGCTCCTCTATATTCTCCCACGTCTTGTTCAGCTGCATCTGTGAGCTGTACTTTAGGGCAAGTAGATCATTCAGAGTAGCCATGATGGTATCATGGTAAGCCTTCGCCTGATCCCGCTCCAGGTACAGGGACTTGTTTTGGCTGAGAAGGGATTCCTGCATTTTCGTAGCTTCTTCTTGGAGCTGAGAGACTGCACTGAGATCTTTGCACAGTTGCTGGATCTCCTCGGCATTTGATGCTCGCGCCGCTGCTACATCAGCCATGATCTCCTTGCTCATTCGTTCACGCATGTTGCTGATCTGGTGTCTCAGTTTGCTGTTTTCTATGCTTTCCACTTCCAAGTGTTCACGAGCAGCACGCCTGTCTGCCTCCAGCTCGCTGACAGCAGTCGTTATCTCCATCAGGTGGAGGCTGGCCTCAGGTGCGAACGGTACCTCCTCCTCTTTCAGGCATTCGTCCAGCTCCTTTAAACGCTCCAGAACCACCATAACCGATGAAAAGTCGGGCACCAGTGAAGAAGCCATATGTGACTACGTTTTGGAGCGTGTTAGCGGCACTCCGAGCCGTGTACGGAGCGTTTCAAACAGATGCTCGCTGGCACGGATGACTTGTGTGTGCTGTCGTCGGGGTAACAGCTACCCCCCTGTCTGCTACTTGTTTAAAAAAAAAAAAAAAGGCTGGTGGAGTCAGTCCAAAATCCTAAGCTATTTAACCCACGATATTTGTTTGATTCATTTTATTAAGTAAAGCCTTCACCTGAAGCCTTTTCTGCAGCGTTAAAGTTCATACAGCAGCTAGCAATCGCCGATAACTTATGAGCGCTGTCGCCAGGGCAACGGTGTCCCCATCGCTACTAGCTCTACGGCAACCCGGTGACGTCAGCACGCTCGAAGCTACCTATCAGCCAAGTGCTAACCGCCAGAAAATAGCCCCAGGAAAACAAAGCAAGTTTGGCGAAGTCAGTGTTTGAAACGTGAATAGAAAAAATACTGTGTGCCCCCGGTCCCAAAATTTAAACGCTACAACTGTCAGCAGTGGGGTATGGTGCTTACCTACCTGGCGTACCCGATTTGGGGGTGATGTTTGGGTTCAGTCAGAAGGACCACAGCTAACATCCAACGCAGGCAGGGAGGCCGGCCACAGCTGCCTGGGTTGCCAGATTTTACGGTTTCACGTAGGGTTTCTGCTGCCTCTCATTTAGCCCGAGTAATATTAAATGCCTAATGGGGCCTAACACACACACACAGAGCGAGAGAGAGGAAGAAAATAGATGGATGGATGATAAATAGATCTGTTGTCATGATGGGTATTCATATTAAAAAAAAGTGTAGCTGACCCTTGTAATCCACAAGGCTTCAAACCTGTCAAAGTGCTTGGTTTTTGTGGGTTTTTCTATTCCCAGCTCTGTGTGATGACAAGGACAGTCAATATTCCCAATACGGTCATGTCAGGAAACCCCACCCACCCGCTTTCAAATCAGCCAATCAAGAGAAAGCTGGTTTCAATAAAGGCATTGGTGAGCTACAACAGTTTTTATTTCAACCCGTCAATAATATGCTGCAGCTTTCGCCAGATCTCACCCTAGCTGAGCACTTTATAGCCGATTTTGAACCAAGGTGATGGTGCTTCCTACCATCATCATCATCATAATATAGCGTGAGAGGAAATATCTTGCGAAAAACTTTTTTTTCTATGTAAACTTTGTGCATATTTCAGCTTTTTTCTCGTCTGCACAAACCATTAAAAAAATCTTTTACTCTCACCGTGTGTTTATACACCACTCTGCACATAATTATGAGTTATTATTGATCTCTGACTCTCTTCCAAAGCACGTTTTTTTGTGCTGTCTCCCTCCCCTCAGCCCCAACCAGATGACTGGCCCTCCCTGAGCCTGGTTCTGCTGGACGTTTCTTCCTGTTGAAAGGGAGTTTTTCCTACCTACTGTCGCCAAAGTGCTTGCTCATAGGTGGTCATCTGATTGTTGGGGTTTCTCTGTATTATTATAGGGTCTTAACCATACGAGGCAACTGTTGTTGTTGTTGTTGTGGCACTATATAAATAAAACGTCTACCTTTTATCAGAAGCTCCAGAATCTAACAAGTACTAACATAATACATGAAATAAAATTACATGGATAGTTCTTTTTTTATGTGTGACAATCATTTGATAATTTGTAGCATGCAATGGCAATATCAGGTAAAAAAATAAAAAAAATCCTGTAGTAGGACAGCATCAGGTCAAGCACAGCCCATGTCTGCAGCACTGGTCCTCAGGACTGGGTTTTTGGTACCCTTTTGCAGCTGCCCGCTTTACACACACACACACACACACACACACACACACACACACACACACAATTTTACCTTTACGCTGGCTTTGATAACTGTTTTCCTCCTTAACCTTTTCCGAGGTTTGTGGAGACTGTGTTTATCTTTATAGGCAGTCGGTGTTTTTTGCCGGCGTATTGAGAACAAGATGTGGCAACACTCGGCCGTCGCAGTGTGCTGTCGTCAGTCTACAGAGAAAGACGTAAAAAGCCCAGAAATAGAGCAGGTAGAAGGCCATGCGGTCCCACTGGCTGCAGTTCTGTGTGTGTTTAAACAAAAGCTGTGGACGCTCTTTGACCGGTTTCTCATTTTAAAACCAAACTGAGAGCTGTGAGATTTTTTTCACATCTTTGAAGGGAAGTGATTTATTAAAAACACGTGTCGTACACATGCCTGCAGTCAGGAACTTTTAAGATATTGATTGGTATCTGCTGCTTTTACTTTTAGAAAGAAGGTTTTCGCCGTCATTGACCTGAATCTGTGCGGTACAAGAGCGTTGCATGTAATCAGGTGGTGTAGTTTTCCTGTCTATGCATCGCAGATCTGGTAGCGGGGCTGCAGGCTGCAGAGCTACAGAAACATGGATCTTATCAGTAAACCCAGAAGCAAGTCCATCGTGTGGCTGTATTTTGGCTTAAAGGCGGATGAAAAGGGGCGACCTTTGAACACCGGTGAGGCCGTTTGTCGCCTGTGCCGAAAAATAGTGCTGGCAAAAGGTGGAAACACTACTAATTTAAGAAGCCACCTGAAAAGGCGACATCGTGCTGATTTCTTTGAGACCACTTCCTCCGCGACCTCGGGAGCTTTACTTGACACTCAAGGTGATTTTTTTTTAACCTAAAATAATTTCTTCATTGAAAACTTGTGGAATTTTAAAGTGTGCATTAACTTATTTTCTCACATGTCTGAACCCTGCATGCCTCCAGCCCAGCAAAGCCGATCAGACATGGCTGCTCACATGGCTCACCTGGGGTTGCTTGAAAGTTGCATTTTAGTGCTGTGACAAAAAAATAGTCCCTGAGCCCCGACGCTGCTTTACTATGCAGCTTTTTTACAGTTAACTTGCAGACCGGGTGTGTTTAGTACTGCGCCTGTGCACACTCACAATCTGGTAGCTTTTCTAAACAACAGATCGATCATCAACCGGAAGATACTTGGCTCAGGTAATACGCATTTTTTTTATACCGTACGCGCCGAATAAACCGTACCATACTCTATGCACAGCGGTGTGTTTTACATCAGGAAGTCCTGCAATAAGTGACGAATAGCTATCCAGTCACACATGCGCAGTTGATGCCATGGTATAAACCGCTTGTATCCATAACCACTGTTTCATGCACATTGAGAAAGACTGGGTTTGTGTTCCGTGTAACTCCCACTGCCCACAAGCAATTTTTCTAAAAGGTGTTAAGCCGCCCCCTCTAAAAACAAAACAAAACCCTCCCATATGAGGAAAAAATACTAATACAAATAGACCCCTCTCTCACTGTTTCAGTAATGTTAAGGTTCAGGCTCTGGTGAGGTGTTCCACTATGTTCTTTTCTATCCAGATATACTTTTACAGCACTTTGTTTGGGAATCACTGACAGCAGCTTTATTTTTCAGCATGGCAATCAGATGATTTTTAGATGGTATTGCATGATGGATCAAAATCCAATGGTACTTTAATGACATCACTGGGTGAAATGCAGCCCCAAGCCATGATAGAGCCTCCACTGTGTTTTACAGATGCCTGTATACCCTTGTTTACCTCCTTTGTACATATTGGAAAACATTTGATCCAAATATTTTATAACTTGGTTTCATCACTTCATCAGACCTTTTTCTTTCAGCTGCCCTCTTACTGACACAGCATGTAGCTCTGGGTATTCGAGTTTGCAGATTTTGATGCCAGATGCAACCCCAGAGGGATTTGTGTCTCCACCTGTGCTCAAACCAGGGATCTCTTGCTTGATAGATGAATGTGTAACTCACTACACAATCTGCCTCCTTTGAAGCACAATATAAAAACTGTTGGCTCAAGACTGTTGCAGAGTGCTTTGGAGGTGCATGACTAAACTGTGTCAGATCGGTTTGATCCACATGTTATCTTCAGCTTTACCTGTATTTTGCCCCTGTCAGTTTTATCTATTTAAAAAAAAACGATCTAGGTAAAAGACAACTTATTGGATAACACTGACTAAAAGGAGTCTCTTCACCTCTCATGTTTTTGAAGATAACTGTCCTGGTCCTGTTCGTAGTCCTTGCTCTGTCAGATTAAAATGGAGGCTCTGTTCTTCATTTTCTTGTTGCTTTACCAATTGATGATGGCTTTCTTTCATAACTCAGGGTGAGCACGCACAGAGTGTATTGAACTGCGATCAGCTGTTGTGCAACTGGAAACTCTGAGCATCCCGTCTCAGAGTTAATCAGCTCAGAGGTTATGGCTAGACTCTCCCTGCAGGACTTAATTATATGGGCTCAGTGTTGGCCTACATGTGTGAACATCAATCATGCGAGCCAGAATCGATCACAGCAGTCGCACTGTCCACCATCTGCGTGGCCCCGGGCTCACAGCGTGCACAGATACGCCGAGGTTTGGGGAATCACTCAAGTACAATTTTATTAAGTCACCTGACCCCATTCCTCTGCAGCCGTAAGCAGCAGAGCGTGATATTACCACAGAGCGATTCAGACAGCCCAGCAGGGCCTGACAAGTGGGTACTGCTGTCAGAAGTCCATGTGAGCACACTGTCTTTGCAGCAGCGGTGCAGTGGCTTCATTATTTCAGTGATGATAGTTTGAGTAGACACCACCTCGAAAGTTAAACTTAAAGCTTCTGTTATGATTGACCCTGATGCTACAAGAGCCACCAGTGACAGCATTTCTTTTTTAGTGCCTTTACAGGCTTATTTCACTCTGCAGGCTTCAGGATGGGCTGGTGGGAAAAGACAAGACAAAAAAACACTCAGTGTGATCTGACTGAAGATCATCAAATCCAAATAAAGAGAACAAAATGAAAAGTGATTAAAAGGAGGGGGAAAGATTAAATAAAAGCCATCAGGCACTTGTAGACCTGATCTGCAAAATTATTGGTAAGATCTCACTTCACTGAACACAGATTTAATGGTGACTGGTGTTCTTCCTGGTGGCTGGGAGCGTTGCTGTCACCCCGGCGGGCGGGTGGTGTGGACACGCAAGTTTGTCAATACGATAACTCGAGAATGAGGCAATGTAAAACTTTCAAATTGGTACCATGGGTGCATCTATTAAATATCGAGTTCAAATCCCAGCGACTTTGACTTGAAGGTCAGAGGTCAACGTTTCTGAAAATCATCTTTTCTTTTCAAATTTGTACAATAAACATATCATATGTGCATCTGCTAGGAGACGGCGGGCTAGCACTGGTGGTTGGCTGTAATACAGACATTAAAGTTTGTCTGTATTGTATTATTCCCCTCATCTGAATACAGCAGCTTCCTGTCTTTCTCAATTCTGTTGCTTAAAACGACCCAAGAAAGTGGAAGTATGCTCCGTGAAGATGAATCCCAACCCTGAATTTTCAGTAATATCTCTGTTGTTTCATTATTTCTCTATTATATTATTTTTCCAGGTTTGGATCTCAACAATGAAGAGTTCTTTGAGGATGTTCCCTCGCTCCAGCCTACTTCCAACCAGAACTATGTCCCAGATGCGGTGTTGCCGCCCGGAGACCCGTGGCTCCACAGCGGCCCCTCCCGGGCGGCGCTGTCTCTGCCTTCCTGCCTGTGCCTCTGTGGGGACCTCGGGTCTGGACTATCTGCTTCTGGATCTTTGGGCGAGGAGCAGAATGGGGAGATGAAGGTGTACGCCAAGTGCCACCTTCAGCAGGGTGTCATGTTTGGACCCTTTGTAGGAGAGGTGTGCAAGGGACAGATGCCGGCCAACCTCAAATATGCCTGGGCTGTGAGTAAAATGAACGATCACTTTTGTTCATACAGCATCGTGTAGACAGTTTTTGGATGTTTAGTTTTTTTGTTATAAATTATAAGCCGTGTTGATTTAAGAGGCCGTATGGACAGATTCCAGCATAGCCTCAGCTCTTAATCAACAATGGTTTCTGTAAATTACATAACGGGAAGTAAAATGGGAAATTGATCAGCGAATTGGACCCCATATCAGTCTGTTGCAGTCTGAAAACTGAGAGGGAAAGCAAAGTATTTTGCTTTAAATAAAGCAAATATTTTGTTGTCTTTAAATAAAGAATTACAAGATATAATTTTATTTTGATAGAAGTTGTTCTTCTAGCAGAATGACTGGGAAGAAACCCAACAACAATGACAAAAGCTGTGTGTAAAGAATCCCTTTTTGTGCTTTAAAAGTTTAATCTTTGGGTTGTTTCCTATTGGCCATATGTTAACACAAAGATGGGCTTTTTGTGTTTTTAGATCAGAGACGATGCTGCTTTTATCTACGTGGACGCTTCTGATGAAAACAAATCTAACTGGATGAGGTGGGCAGTTTTTATGGTTCCTTTTGCTTCTTTTTATCTTCTGATGTAGTTGCAGACTTCACGCATTTGTTATGTGTTTCAGGTATGTCAGATATACCAGCAGCGAGGAAGAGCACAACCTGGACGTTTTCCAGTTTTACCGTCGTATCTACTACAGGGTTTCCCAGCCCATCTCAGAGGGAGCAGAGCTCCGGGTCTGGATCGGCAAGGATTATGCCACCCTTCTGGGTCTGGGGATGGGTGAGCTCTATCCCAGTTTTTAATGCAGTACAGACTGAAAGGTAGCTCTGTAAGGGTGCCTGATACATTTGTCTTTGTCGGTGATGTACAGGTGACAACGTGAAATGTGAAGTTGGAGACAAGGAGACGGCTCTGCGCCTCCTGCAGGACATTCAGTTGGTCACCCTCCCGGAGCCGAGCAGCACTTCCTTTTGGTCAGATCACAGCCAATCACAGAGCCCCATGCCTGTCATAAGCGACGTGACGACGATGTCGAACTCAGACGCCGTCAGCGACCCAGGCAGCATGATCACTGGCTCCTCCTTCGTCTCCACCTCTGTCATCTCCTTCCCGTCTCCTCACACGATAGAAAAGTATGATTTTCTGCCTGGAACTGAGAAACTGCTGAGCAACCCCAACGCCATCCAGAACAGCCCGTGGTACTTCTTTGGACTCGAGCCCGACCCCACCGGTCGGCCTCTGGACCGAAACACGGCTGTGTGCAAGCTGTGCATGGAGCACGTGAGCTGTGCGGGAGGAGTGCCAGATCTCCAAAACCACCTGACCAACAAACACCACTTCAAGCTGAAAGACAAGGACCGGAGTCTCACACTGGGTAACTCTCTACTTCCTGTTTGCAATGCACAGTGCCAGAAGTTATTAGGTTAAAAGAAAGAGTAAGTGATGCAGAATCTCTGGGGGAAATTTCATTAATAAATGTCCCAAAGTTATTAAAGTATTTAGTTATGGGGATTCATCATCTTGGACAGATGAATGGGTGCATTAAATTATGTCCTTATCTATTTTGTAGGGATTGTATTTTGACCACACTTTGACTTGATCCCACCTAAATCAGTGGGATTCATAGAAAAGATTATTTTCCTCAACGTATTTTGTTATTGTGCAAAATCTGTGAGTTAGAAAACTGTTGCTTTTATCAAATATGCAGTTTCAGTTACTTAACTCTTGTTTGTTATAGAACAGAAAGGAATTTAATTCTGTTTTAATTTCCTATTTAAAAGCTGCTTTTTCACAAAAACAGGTCAACAACGCTCTCAGCCGCTCACACTTACCAGCGGTCTCATCAGCACTCTCCCCTTGGTTCTGTCCACTCAAGTGACCGATGCTATCGCCAACTTTCTTATCGTGGACCTCCAGCCGCCATCTCTTGTGGAAGGCGAAGGCTTCAGAAAGCTGATTCTCACATTGCTGCCTAATTACAAGGAGCTGCCGTTGTCCTGTCAGCTCGAGAGTCTGCTGACGGACCACCACGCCCGAGGCAAGGCGAGCCTGGCTCGGCTGCTCAGGAGGAAAAGTGAGAGCGGAGAGAGCGAGGAGGTTAAGGACTACACTGCTCCCATTGAGTTCGAGCACAGGAGACGTGGGCGAGCTTCCAGCAGTCAGAAGGAAGTTCCTTACTTTGTGACATTGAGCGCAGAGGTTTGGCTCCACAACTGGCAGGGAAACACTGAGAGGTACCTCACGCTCTGGGCGCACTACGTAGACAGTAGCTTTAGCTTTCAGAACATTGCTTTGGCGACCCAGCGGCTGACAGAGAGCGGGGGGGAAGAGCACGCCGTCCGAACGGTGGAGGCCCAGGTGAAGGTGATGGCGCACGAGTGGGGAATCTCCCAGCCTAATCTGATGTTGCTGGGAGGTGAGATAAGGAACAAGATGAGGACACAGCCAGTAAAGAGCAAGAAGGGGGCAGAGGTTGCAGGAAGCGCCTCCCATCCGAACTCAACAACGTTCCTAGAGAGGGAAGACTCTGTGTCGCCCGGGGAGCCGGAGCACGCTGACAGTAGTGAAGGACTTCCGTCTGTTCCTTGTTTTTTCAGAGCCGTGCAAGACTGTGTGGAGGAAGTGATGTCACATCCCGTCATCTCCAAAACTCTCAGCCAGTTCCAGGGTTTTCTCTCCACCCTGTTCTTACCAGTTGCTCAGAACAAATGCTCATACCAGCCTCATACCCAGAACCTCCTCAAAAGTCTGACGAAACAGGAGCATGCCAGACTTGCGTCGTGGGCACACAGCCTGCCAACCTGGAATAACCTTTACACTTTACTGAGCATGCTCATCAGACACAAAAGCCTCTTTTGCTGTGTAATTAAAGAAATAAAAGGCGAGGGTTTGTCCAAAGAAGATTGCGCTTCAGAGTCCAGTTCAAGTGGCAGCTCCCACGCCAATTCCACCTCCAACACATCCTCTACAGGTGTAACGTCTTTGCGCTCTGAATGGAAGGTTCTGGAGGAGCTCTGCTCGGTCCTCAAACCTCTGGACGTGGCGTGCCGGACTCTCGCCAAGGAGGCGTTCCCCCGACTGTCCCTCATCAAACCTATCCTCACCGGCTTGCTCTCACGGCACCTCGTGTCCCGGCCGTGCGATTCGTCGTCCATCTTGAAGGAGGTAAAGAGGATGATGAGGCGGAGCCTGGCACACTGTTATGACAGCCCTGCTGTGAACAGAGTCCTGAGCGTGGCGTGCTCCCTCGACCCCCAGTTCCACGGACTGGGCTTCATGGAGGAGAAGGTGAGTCGGAAAGCTGGCACGGAGGGAAAAGAGTGCCTTAAAACAGCTATAGCACTCTCTACAAATCAAATCAAGATGGCTAATTTTGATATTCAATGAGACATTTAGCAGGCACGCTGTATAGCAGTGTATCAACTGCCAACTTCCAATTTGTTTTTATGTCTAACATGTTTTCCTTTTATTATTAAATTGACTTTAATAAACAGGATTTACCAAAAAGTTAAAGATAAAATAAAAAAAGTGGAAGCAAACAAATCTGTCCACACAAAGGTCTTTCACTTCTTTGGATTTGGAGTTGGATAGCTAGAGGGTTTCAGGGTGGAGTCACGGTTTATCTCTAACACAACACATTTTCACATTATGATGTTAAGTTTCTGATACGACAGAGAGGTTTACATTCTTGTTTTTTTTTTTTTATTTGTGGTTTCTTGTGTTTTCTAGGACCGGACGGAGACTTTTGATTGGCTGAAGAAAGAGGCTGTGAGGATTGCAAAGGAGGACAAGAAGCGGAGTCGAGGTAAGAAGAACAGCGAGAGGAAGAGAAGCCCCTCCCCCGGGTCACCAGAGTCAGAGAGCGACTTCTTGCGCAGGAGTAAACGCCTCAAAGAGTCCCGCCCCATCAACTTCAGAGAGCTTTTCGATGAAGATGATGAGAGCGACGTGGAGGACAGCGAGCCAGGAGACCCGGGCTCTCAGGGTGGGCTGTCAGGTATGGAGTTTCTGCTGGGAGACCTGTTCTGCTCCGCCCCCAGGAGCAGACAGAGCTCTGTGGAGGAGTCTATCGATATGGAGATGTCTGTCTTCAGAGCTGACAAAGGGGCCTCGTTGGGCGTGGAGCCCCTGCAGTGGTGGAGGACGAAGACGGTGCAGTTCCCACTGCTGGCCACAGTGGCACGGGCCTACCTGGCTGCCCCCGCGGTGGTGGGAAACGGCGCGCAGAACTTTGTGGAGGAAGGAGGAGGAGCCACGTATAGAAAGAGATCAAATATTCCTCCAGAAAGTTTGGATGCAATCCTCTTTCTGCATCACAACCACTTGCTCACAACTGAGAGTGGGCAAACGGCAGCTCGGAGTGACGACAAGATGCCATAAAGGTGCAAAGTTAAACATCCCCAGCTGTGCCATTACAACTTCGCAAACAGAAACCAAAGCCCTAGCACAACAATTAAAAACACACGATCAACAGGTTGGCGCACACTCAACGGCGCGCTCATTAGAAAGAGTTTTTATTTTCAGGTGTGTCGTTTGCGAGGCTGAAACATCCGTCTCTGCCGTCCAACACTTCCTGTACTGAAAGCTATACACAACACTATGCATGCAGCAGATTTAAGGAGGCTCCCATTAGGCTCATTTTTAGCATTATCATTTTATTATATGATTCTGCTGAAGCAGGTTTACATGCTTTAATTTTTCCAGCATATTTTTACCCAAAGCTGTTTGAGAAGAGCCATCCTGTTTCACGTTACGAAGAAATTGCTGCATTCCAGCACAGTCGGCTCACGAGTTAATCCTCAATATTTTCCATCAATGTGTTTTCCTACAACACACACAAAAAAAAATCTAGAAGGGGCCCCACATTCATTCTGAACTCTATCAACTACTTTTAAACCTGAAGTCCAAAGAGTGCGATTTTTGATGATTTTCACTTTTATTTACTTGGAGATCAAAGATTTTTGGACTGTTTTACTACTGATTTACTTTCAACTTTATAGTTTCTATGATTTAGCTTGTAGCATCCAGTGCCTTACCTCATTTATATAGTACTGTTCCAGAGTAGATTAGAAGCACATTAACCCTAACAGTAGATATCACTATACTAACTGTAGGTCTGCTATGGGCTCAGCATTAGTACCATGTTTACTTCAGACTGCTGCGTTCTTCAGTCTTTGCATATTCACATCAATGCTGAGTAACTGTTGTAGCCCTAACTGTTCAATAAATATATATGTAAAACGTTGCTGTTTGCGCAGTTCATTACTTTCACCATAAGTTGTATAAATGTATAGTAAAGACAAGCTCTGTGTTGCATACTGGGGTTTCTTATGCAGTTAGGTCCATACCTTTTTGAACAATGAGGCAATTTTTGAGGAAGCTAAAGATTCTGTTACCCGCTTTAGTTTCTGCTTGTTCGTAGGTCTTTCATTTTTGTGTTTGATCCATTAAAAGTTACAGAAAGACAGTGGTCCAAGAAATGAAAGAAAAACTTTAAATATATGTCAGATCTCTATGTGGGAAAAACATATGTCTTCTCTTACATGCTCTTGAGGGACTCATCAAAGCTTCAGGCAATGGCACATATTGATGTGTCATCCAGGAGTGACTGGACTACCTGTGCAACCTCTGTAGAGTCTAGGTGTCACCTCATGCTACAAATAATGACACTGACCTTTGCCAAACGCAAAATTAGTGCAAACAGTCAGAAAAGATGTGGAGGGAAATTTTTTTAGTTTCCATCCCTGTTATGGCCGTTGTGTCATTGTTGGCCCTGCAGTGCACCTGTTGTTATTGTCATGAACACCAAAGCAGCTGAACTTGATCAACACCATCCTCTGGTACTTGACCAGATCAATATTACAGAAATTGACCTGTGATTAATGGAAACGTTGGTTTCCATTAAATCAATTTGTGGCATGCATATATATATATATATATATATACACACACACACACACAGTGGGGCAAAAAAGTATTTAGTCAGCCACCGATTGTGCAAGTTCCCCCACTTAAAATGATGACAGAGGT
>NW_024582396.1:353378-370649 GCF_018398535.1 Haplochromis burtoni
GTTGAAGTGTACCTCTGGTGCAAATTACTGACCTCTGTCATCATTTTAGGTGGGGGAACTTGCACAATCGGTGGCTGACTAAATACTTTTTTGCCCCACTCTATCTATCTATCTCTCTATCTCTCTATCTCTCTATCTCTCTATCTATCTATCTGTGTTAAATGGCTCAAACAAATAATATTTCTTCTGAACCATAAAGTGTTTAACACAAAATTTTATTGGATAATTACAAAAAACAGTTCACAAAAGTGAATTAATAAGGATCAACAAAACATTAAAGCAAATGCTTGCGTTTCTAGTTTAAATCAGTGAGCAGGAACAAAGAGAACCTGAACCTTCTACAGGCTGAAACACTCGTCTCACCGTCTCTCTACAGACGGTGAGACGAGTGTCTGGCTCGATTCTCAGGATGGTCCTTCCTGAGGCGGCCTTGTTTTCTGCAGTGGGTGAAGACGTTTGTAGGATGGATGAACGCCAGCAGAGTGAGAAAAATAAGACTGATGTCCACCTGGAACAGATTCAGACAAAAGTTTGCATTCACATGAGCACAGCTAATGCAAGAAAAGTATATTAAATATTGACCTGTGTTGATATTAAGCCACTGCTGGGTTGTTCAATGTTAAATCAATCAGAGACACTCAAGTATAGTGACATTTAATGAAGCAAAATATCAACTTTTTGTTGTAAATATTTACAGGACTTCATCGAGGTGGGGGAATTTGGTACTTATTAATGTTACAAATTTTTCAGCACTTTTGACTCATCGTAACTTCATAACGATATGTACAGTGTAAATAGTCATGAAAATACAGTAAACCCATTAAATGAGATGTGTCCAAATTTTAAAAAGAAAATCTATGTTTGACCTTAACCTTGAGGTCACTGAGATTGGCACCTGTCCGAGATTTTTATTAGATACACGTATGACATCAATTTGAAGCTCCTACATCGCTCTGTTTTTGAGCTATTGCATTCACGTGTCCTGTCTGCCCACCTAGCAGGGTGGCAGTAATACCTCATCAGGTTTTTATGGATGAGGGGTAAAAACCTACATAAAACGGATATTCTCTGACCACGGAGACAAGGGGGTACTGCAGCACAGAGACTCCAGCGGACACAGCCATCACCAGGCCATACAGCTTCCCAAAGTGACAGGCTGGAAAACTGAAAGAGCAGAAACCAAAGGATTATAACGTGTCTGTGTCTAACTGATGAATAAATTCTCTGTTACCTCAATTTGAAATTATTTTGCCTCCTGAAATTGTATTTTAATTGAAACTGAGAAGTTTAGAGGACAGGGGAAACTCAAAAAAGCGAAACTAGTGAAGTTTTAAATGTGTGTTTGATATAAACTCACGCGATGCTAAGGAAGGCTGCATTCCCCCCATAAAGGAAGGAGCGATTGAGGACCTGCAGGATGAAGGTGAAGTACTGCAGCGGGAGAAAAGCAATGGAGGCGCACACAGAAAAGAGGAGGCACTGCAGGGCAGTCAGGAGCAGGGACAGGTAGGAGGAGCGCAGGTCCGCCTCTTGCTCCGTCTCTCCTACAGTACAAGAGAGATTCAGAAGGAGTTTCCACATGAAAACAAGTCGTTCTAACAGCATTCACTGATTTACCCGGAGCCAGAGGCTTCTTCTTGTGTCTGTCCATGATGAGTCCGTTCCAGGGGGCACACAGGATGCCACACAGCTGAGTTATTGCGAACGCATTGGTGTACTGGCTCACTGATGATTTAGGGATGGATGAGAAAACAAGAGAATGAAGTCAGACAATATCTGGATCAAAGATGATAATGAGGACAATGACTTACCCAGGTTGGAGTCACCATCAGCCAGCCGGTTCAGCATGGAGTTGAGCGTGCCAATGAAGAAGTAGTGTCTCAGCTGCATGATGGACAACCACACCAGGTGAAATATGAAGAACCTAGACTTGACACAGCTGCCGAACGACTGCACTGAACACACAAAGCTGGGTGTAAAACATCAACAAATACATGCTACTTTGTTACATGTATTTGTATTTGTATTTGCCTGCAGTGGTTTCTTTGTTGGCCAAACAGTAGAAACACTTGACACAAACAGTTTTGGATGGTAAAGTAAGAACCTTTTTCTGTGTTTTGAGCCTCTGTCCTACCCTCGGGTGCCAGCGACATGTTCTCCGTCTCAGGGGACTCCTGTGTCGGCGGACCTTCCTTTATCTCAGTCTCCTCCACAGTGTCAGTGTTTCCCTTTCCACAGTTTATCCTGAACGTCAGAAAAAAGTGTGATTAACAAATGAGTGCACATTCAAAATCAACTGGTCACTTTTGTTCTTTTGTTAGTGACTCAGAATTATTACAAATCAAAAGGTTTATGCTCGTCATCTGTGGTGAAAGATGAAGAAAACAAAGAAAGTGTTGTGACAGGGAAAGCGGAAAGCAAGTGGAGAACATATACCACCTGATCTGTTCCCTGAAGATCAGGACCTCACTGCTCACTCACTCATTAACCAAGAAAATTGGGTTTAAATAATGACATCCAGCATGGAAAACTTCTTTTTTGTTTGGTTTTTGTACTAGTGAAACTTGTAGGTACAATAAAGCACCTTTTCCATTGGTACCTATTTGGATTGAGTCGCCACAGCTCCACTTGGATGGACTGTGTTAAAAGTCCGCTTGTTTACGGCACCTTCTTTAGACTACGTTACCCATGATGCACCTCAGCATTGTACTTCCATTTGGGAACGTGTTCGGTGCGGTTCTGCACAGGTGTGTTGGAGGAGTAACGTATTTACTTGTGTGAGTTAATACTATGTGCATGCTTACCACCTGACCACACACACACTCACACCCCCTTTACATTTAAATATATTGTAATTCAATCACATTCCCACAAATGCTGTTCATCTGGTTTATGCCATCTGCCATCTCCTTCATTAAATTTGTTTGAACTACATCACTGTGGAGTACCATTCCTTCTTACCGAGGATGACACAGTTCAATTCAATTCAATTTTATTCATATAGCGCCAAATCACAACAAAAGTCGCCTCAAGGTGCTTTATATTGTACAGTAGATACAGAGAAAAACCCAACAATCATATGACCCCCTATGAGCAGCACTTTGGCGACAGTGGGAAGGAAAAACTCCCTTTTAACAGGAAGAAACCTCCAGCAGAACCAGGTTCAGGGAGGGGCGGGGCCATCTGCTGCGACCGGTTGGGGTGAGAGAAGGAAAACAGGATAAAGACATGCTGTGGAAGAGAGACAGAGATTAATAACAGGTATGATTCAGTGCAGAGAGGTCTGTTAGCACATAGTGAGTGAGAAAGGTGACTGGAAAGGAAAAACCTGCCTATGTCTATTGCAGCATAACTAAGGGAGGATTCAGGGTCACCTGGTCCAGCCCTAACTATATGCTTTAGCAAAAAGGAAAGTTTTAAGCCTAATCTTCAAAGTAGAGATAGTGTCTGTCTCCCGAATCCAAACTGAAAGCTGGTTCCACAGAAGAGGGGCATGAAAACTGAAGGCTCTGCCTCCCAGTTGAAGCGTGATCGGCAATCAGTGCAAACATATATTACAGACTGGTTTTCCATTACTATCCAATACCATCTAATGTGTATGGTCATCTTCACAGCAACGTAGGCGAACATCCCATGACATAATTATGACGTATGCGACACGAACACTACAACAAAGGTGGAGGTTGGTGATGATATACCTACCGTTGTTGTTGTAGCCATTTCCCTCGTTCTGGGATTTAAAAAATGGTGGTTTTGATTTTCACGAACAACAACAAGAATTAGAAAAATATATACTTCTGAATTCAATCACTACACCATCCAAATGCTACGTCCACTTTAAATTAAAAAGGTAAAAGACTTCAACTTTGTCAGTAATATTTTGTATTTGATTCCTTATTTAGGTAGTTTTTCACAGAATAAGAACAAATTACACAAAAACATGTTAATAATACTGAATTTGTGCTTGAAATGTGTGTTTAAGTACAGATTTTGTGTGTATCAAAGACGCCCACTGTCTTTATGACCTGAATGGTAAAAACCTATCATGCTCTCACCCGTAGGTGTAGTTTTCAGGCAGAGTGTAGGGGATGTGGGTTTTTGGCATCAGCAGGAAAGTTCTCGCCACGTGAATGCTGCTGCAGATGGTCAGGAAAATGAAAGAGTAGCGGAGAGAGATTCCCTGTTCGTACAGAATCTGCAGGGGGAAAAAAGGTCACTTATATATATATAGATATATAGATATATATATCTATATATCTATATATCTATATATATATAGGTGGATGCTGACACAGGTGGCTATCTTCCCACCTCCACTAATTTAAGTCGCTATGCTAGGCCTCTGATATGTGTGTGGCTCTGACCAATAAAATGGCGTGCTGTGTCTTACAGCCAATCCAAGAGGCCTTTGCTTAAATTTTGATAAATGCAATTCTAGTAGGCGACGCTATCTAGATACCATCTCTTCTGTTTAAGGAGGATGTGGTTCTGTTGGTTTGTTGGATGATCACCAGCTCTTACTGGGGCAGCTGAAGCAGGAGTGAGAATTAGCACCTGGAAGTTTGAGGCCATGGTCTATAGTTGGAGATGGGTGGATTGCACATTGCTGTACCAAGTATCTCAGGGTTTTGAACAGTCTGTCTTTAGGGTAGACAGACTGGTGAAAAGTCCGCAGTGACTGGATACCATGCTAGTCTTTTATGGTGAAGAGAGCTGGGTGTGAAGGAAAAACTTTCAATATGCTGACTGCTCTATGTTCCCATCCTCACCTTGGGCATAGGCTGAGAGTAATGACCGACAAAACAGGATGAGCTGCTTCAGTAGGGAGCCTGGGCTCTCCCTTAGAGATAGGGAGAAGTGGGTCATTCAGGACTGGATGAAGGGATGTAAATTCTAATATTTTATTTATGTAGTATTCAGCACAAATTCACAGTTATATTTGTTGGTGCACCAGTACAGCTATGGGATGCAGCTTGTTTCCACCTTTTTTTTTGCCAAATAAGAATAAAACTGCACTTCAGTAAAGTAGTAGTGGCACTAGTGTGGGGACAGTGTTGTTTTATCCATCTAATGTGTGTGACAAATATGAGTGTAGCAATTATCAGTCCCACCTTAACGATGAGAAGCACAGCAGAGGAGGAGTCAAAGGCACCATTGTAGAAGGTGATGATGGTGGAGCGATGAGCAGGGAACAGGTTGCCCACCTTTCCGTCACACAGATACACGGATCATCAGGACAAAATATGTTTGAAAGTTTAGAAGTGGCTCAAGTGTATTTCTGTTTAGGAACAGAAACTTTCTACAGGTGTAGTTACCTGCATGTTAGTTATGAGCAGTAGGACTCCACCCACAGCAAGGAGAGACAGGGCGGGGTAAAGCAGATTTGAAAATTCTACAAGACACAGAAATACAAACATTAGGAATGTGATGTTGCACAATATTAAAGGTAGTTAGAGTTAAAACTCCAGAGTCACGGTGTAGAGAGCAGCAGAGCAGCAGAAGTGCTGACGAGCAGTTAAAATGCTGAATAATCATGTTTGAAAACAAACTTTTTGCTTTCCCCAGCAGCAGTAAAGGGTTACAGTCAGGGATGGATTCAGTGACCCTGAACCTTTAAACTTTCTATAGGTCAGGCTGATGGGGCGTTTTGTTGTTCGTGGTCTCTCTGTGCCCTCATTCTCTCTCTCTTCTCTTCTCCCCCTATTCCACAAACATCGAGGCTGAGCCTGTTTCTGCCGGAGGACTTTTCCCATTAAAAGGGAACTCTTGCCTGTAAACAGGCGACAGCCTGATTTGTTAAGCTTTCTCTCTAATATTGTAGAGTATTCACATTGCGCCTTAAGATAACTGCTGTTGTGATACGATATAAATGAGACTGAAATCAAATGCCAATGGCTATACTGGAAAATAAAGAACACGCGTTAAATATGTTAATGACCTGATTTATGCACAGTTGTGCATAATTCTCACAGTGATTGTGATTATTTTACTGGCATTCATCATATACGAGGGGTGTTACAGTGACTACGTCATCAGGCATGTAGTGAAAACAACTTTTACCTGTTTTCTGTCATTCGTGTTTGGTATGAACCGAGCAGTAGCTGAGGAGATGAAACCTGCTTTGTGCTTAAGATGAGAAAGCCAACACAGCTGCTCTTTTTTTTTTAAAAACAAAGGTGATTCTTTCACAGGTTTGTCCACAAGAATATGAAATGTGAGGCCAACACTGGCTAGCACATGCAAGTTATACTACTAACTGCTAATTAGCTAAAATGGTGTTGTCACAATAGCTAGGGTGTTCAATTTCTACACTTCAGCACACAGAATAAGCTTTCAGGTATTCAAATAAACCCAACACAATGTGACCAGAACACGAAATTCCCACAAGGAAGGGATTATGGAAAAGGTGGAAAGTATGAGACAGAGGTGAAAGGTGAATCTAATAAAAACAAACAAAAAAAAGACTCATAAATATGTGTTTTCTAATAATCGTAACCTGTGCACCTACCTGGGCTAGAGAGGGCCACCAGCAATGTACCGCCACTAAAAAGGGCTCTGGAGAGGGAAAAGTATCATAAGGACACATAAAAGTTTCCGTTTTTGCCATCAGACATCAGCTACGAGGAGCAGAGTTCCTATGAGGGAGCATTGAGACATTGGTTGGTGGCCTGAGGGTGATTTTGGCCTGCAGCGAAGTCGCCTTGAGCGTTAACAGACATAAGCTGGCAAGGTTTTCTGAATCCACTCAAACTGTCCATTCTCCCCTCAGATACCACATAAGCTCATGCATGTAGCCTCTCTCGACAGGACGATGAAACGTGGAAGAGAGTGAAAAACTTAACAGAAAAGTCTAGATGCAGCTTAATGCTGAAAAACAAGTACCAATCAGGGGGCAGCATAGTTAAAAACAGCAGCATAAATACACAAAACAACTGAGTTTTGTGTAAGTAGTTTTTGTATATATAGCAAAAGTTGACCTTGAAAAGGCTTGTTGGTCTGTACCAAATCTTGTATTTTGTAATCTGAATAAATTGCTCTTCAAATGAACACTGGCTAAAGAAATAATCTGGCACGATTTCCATTAACATTAGAACAATATAATCTGGTATTGACAATTAAGTAGTGACTCAACAACACTCATTAATTCCTAAATTGTGTAATAATTCTTGTTGCGCATGTTTTTACAAAGTTACAGACTTTCTCTGTGTCTCTCCACATGTTTGAGTATAAATCATCTGACAGGAAGTAAAAGATGAATTTGACTGAATAACTGCATATTTTACCAAATTTTCTATAAATAATCTCATTAAAATTAATTACTGAGATTCTCTAACCTAAATCTCACAATATAATCTCATACTCTCCTGATCACTGCAATAAATAAGAAACTTAAGTGATAACATGTTACACCAAAGCTCTAAAGCAAATCTGCATTGCTAAGTGTTCCAGCAATGATTAACATAACAGGTTTGGAATAACAAATGTTTTCTCATGGGAGATGGATTATTTGAATATTGTGAGGTAGATGATTTCATAGTACGCGCCTTGGGGCAGCTATAGTATGTGATTGTGTGATTTAGTGGTATATAAACATAACTGAGTTTTTTTGGACATTTTTTTGTAACCTGTGCAGAGAAAAAGTTCATTTACTAAAAAAGAAAATAAATAAAGTGTTACCTATTGATCCGGACTCTGAACCAGATTAAACCATTAACATTACCAAGTATTAGTACTGATACTAGAAACTGTCAAATATATTTTGGGGTTGAATGAGGTGGGTTCTGTTTCAGTCTAATCTCTGTGCCTTGTTTTACCATGTGCTAATCTTAACTAATCTCAGATTTTTTGTGTTTCTTTGCTGAAACTAATTGGCAGACAAGGTTTTTTTTTATTCTGCTGGAGGTCTGACCTACAAAGGTATCATAGTTTACTTATAAAGTATTGTTGATTAACAACATTTTGGGCAAACAGCAAGAAATAGTTAACAACTGTGTGTTTGGGTCTGCAGCCCAGACATATTTCAGCACTGACTTACATTGCCAGCAGTCTGGTCAGCAGTGTGCCACAGTGATCAAATATGTAGCCATTTAATAGAGTCAGGAAGTTGTTGAGGAAGGAGGCCACAGTAAAAACCAGCGAGAACTGCTCATCCTGACCACTACAGTCTGGAAGAAAAACAAACAGAAACACACACAAATATATCTGAAACCTGCATCTGTGGTGTCCTGGATGAGTGTCCTGTCCAATCTAAACTCCAGAGTTGCTCACCTTTACTATCCGTTGTGCTGTTAGTGTCGACACACAGCCAACCAAAGTATTCCTCTTTCTTCAGCACAAACACCAGGGAGGCATGGCCAAACACCAGGCCGGCAAATAACAGACACTCCAGCAACCCCGTGATCAGGGTCAGCCAGTAGCGCAGGCTGTAACCAACTACAGTTCCCTGCATTTTTCACTTCGTCTTTCCAGCTCACACAAAGGTCAAGCAGAACTTCTAGACAGATCTCTGTTCCTAAACCATGGAATAAAAAAATAACAGGTATACTTTTTCAGTTTTACATGCCTGAAATACAGCAAAAACTGTTCAAGAAGTGATCACGAACGCAAGAGGGAGCAACACCTGTGTGATCATGGGCAGTATATGAACTGAAGGCCAAAGATGATAAAAAATAAAGTTGACTGGAGTTTTGAGTGGATTTTTTTATGCAACAGTAATCAAAATTCATTGTGCAATGTGAAATGTTGCAATGTACACAATCACGGCAGCACTGGCTCTCTCATTTGCTTTATTTTCTCTAAAAGCCTTCCACACATTCATCTTAGTTTCACTTCATATTTGTTACTTGGTGCTCCATGCCCCATCTGCCGCAGCAGGTTCAGAACCACCACATGAGAGGGAACCACAGTGTGGCATCTATACTAACTTGAACCACGTAGGTTAAGATTTTACATACAAACAAATAGTAGCTGCACACAAAAAAGCCACAATCAATTTCATCTTAACTCATTAGAATAGAATAGAATAGAATAGAATAGAATAGAATAGAATAGAATAGAATAATCCTTTAATTGTCCCACAAGGGGAAATTTGGTTGTAACAGCAGCCAAAAAGACACATATACAAACAAACAGTACACAGGACACAGAACAGAAACATACACAATTTTTCTTACATATTTACTAATTAATAATCAGATTAGCAATAACTCCACTTTTCCTTAAAACTGTTTCATACTTTTGTTAAATAAAACTGACTACAATAACACTGTGATGAACACACTTTTACCTTAATGTTTCCCAGTGAGTTTATTTGCATGGTGTATGTGGTCCATTTATATTCTCCTCAAGTTAAACTCATTCTGCAAAGCGCAGAGACTACAGACAGGGCAACAGTTATCACCAAGGGGTGGTGGCTGTAATCCAGATTAATCCCGATAATCTACGTAATGACATATGGCACTACACAGACAAGAACGCTCCAAATGTGACCATTAAAACACGATTATTCGAGAAATTTATCACAGTGTGAGGTTTAATAGCATAAATACTTGCATAAAACACAAATATACGTCCAGTTTTCTATGCAGAGGCAAATAATTAACTCATCTTAGTAGAAATCCAACAAAACATGCTTCTAAGCGCTAACCCTCATGAAAAAGGTAAGAAACAATGCTTACCCCATAACCTCTGGGTAATCCACACATGAGACTCTGTGGGGCCATGATGTATCTTGCACCCGATAAGCAGCGTTTAATGGGCAGAGAGCTTTACTCTCTCTGTTTATAGATGCAGCTTTAATCCCAGACAGACGGACACAGGGCGGGAAACCACGTTTACACACTGATTCCAGTATCAGTCTAATTATGAGTTATAAACTAATCTAACGGACATGCAGTCCAGCCTGTTGACAGGTTTTCTCCCTGCTTCATTTGGAGCTCGTTACTGCAGGTAAGACAAGAAACCCATTTTCTTTCAGAATGCCCTTACTCAAATATAATCTGCTATTAATGCATATTTCACACTTTTTAACATGCCCTGTGGCTAAGAAAAATAAAAGTCTTATATCAATAAGGTATGATTATTTATACAGCACTCATTTTATGGTGTAATTTCCAAACATTTCCTGTGTAATTTTGGTGGTACAGCCAAACAAAGGAATAAACATATGATATTCCAAGTATTTTTTTAAATTAATGAGTAGGGCTGTTCGATATAGCGATATATATCGGGTGACGATATAAAAACGTCTATCGTTTCATTTTACGCTATTGTTTGTTTCGTGGTGTTGCAAAATAAACTGTTTACGGCAATATTTTTTCACCGTTTTGATGGTCACTGTAGTGGCTATATTAATTTCTTAAAGTTCTCTCTTTCTCTTAGATTTAATATAACCACACTAGGCGGTGTAAGGCGGTGGACATTGTTGATGTGGTGAAATTTTCCTGAAGATCTACCACAAGAAGCTCATCACTGATATGCCACCCTGTGAGTTTTTCTGAATTTTAACTTAAAATGAATATAAGGGTTTTAATTAATAAAAGTTAAATATGAAATGCCTCTCACACTTGCGTCCACTCATATTTTCACTTCCTGCTATTGAATGTAACTCACTTCCTTTATCAAGGCTTTCTCTGACCAAACTAAAATTGATTAATGATAATATTACATGTAAACCTTACATTTACTTTGATAATTTTAATCTAGCTCATCATCTTTGTCATCAAGGTTTTATGTGTAAGGCAAGCTTCACAAGAAGCATTTTACAGCAGTGTAATAATCACCTTCACAATTTACCGTCAGTATAACATATCTTAACTTGTTGTTGAAGGGTCAGGCTAAAAACACTGTTAGCTACTTACTTACATAACATAATGAATATAATAACATAATCAGTATAACCAGGGTTTTATTGACTGTTTGACTTCTTCATGAATTATGGGAATGCATTAGCTGCTTTCACAGATGAATCTGTATTATTAAAGTTTCCATGATATTTTCAGGCACCAAAAATGTAATGGGCTCATTAAGCCCCCAGCACTAGAAAACTTGTGATTTTCCTTTCATATGGAGGCAGTGTATCATTTTTGATTATCCCATTCTGGCTTAAATAATAAGGATAAGAGTGACTGATTACTTTTACTAGTTTATTTCCCAAATCAATTAAAAAAAAAGAAAAAAAAGACTGGAGATGCAACAGAAGAAAAAAAGTTTAATACTACACAAAACCCACAGAATTATATTCAAGATATGAATGTATTACAAGAATTCTAAAACCAAACTCTACAATCAATTTACACTACTAACTACTCACTGCAATACAGTGTGTTTCACTGCAATCCTCAGTGCAGAGTTCATTCAAACTAAACCGGTGTCTTTTATACCTGTTTCTTGATATTTTACTTACATCTGTAAGTGTGGTGGAAGGGACCTCACTAAAGGTGCCTAGCCTCCCAACAAAATGGCCCTTCATCTTATTAAAAGAAAACTAAACAAAGACAGAAAGATGGGGCAGGTCAATTAAAATACCATTATTTTGTGGTCAATACATTAAAATATAGAGTCAAGCAGCAGGTACTGGGCAGCCAAACACAGAGTCACCAAAGAAAATAACAATGAAGAATTTGAAGAATATCAAAGAGGAGTACCTCAGTATCTTCCAAACTCCAGGGACTTGTGCCGAACCTCTGATGAAGATGATGGTATGACAGGAGTTCAGATAGCAGTTCTGATAATGAGGATGTGTAATACACCTCTTCCTCCAAACATCTTTTGTGGCATCTAGATGGTATCAGAAGAGGTGTGGATATTATTCGTTAAACAGTTGCTAGCTTTGCCCTTGATTATTTTGATAGTAGCTTTGATTTGCATTTTCTGTTAATCCAGTAGTCTGGATGATAGAAGTTTGGATGATGTCCATCAGCATGAATGTTCTTATCTGCCACGACATCTGCTCCAAACCCAAGTGCTGGCTTCCTCCACCCGTACCTGAGTCGTTTGTTGACCTTCTTTGTTAAATCTGTGAAATGTTGAAGCTACAAATAAACTAGTGCAGCGGTCTCCAACCGTTTTTGCGCCACGGACCGGTTTATGCCCGACAATATTTTCACGGACCGGCCTTTAATGTGTCACGGATAAATACAACAAAATAAAACTAGTACCGGTATCGAAAAAAAGAATATTTATTCACACCTGAAAAGACCCAGGAAAAAGGAGTTAACGATCAAAACGATAACAAAATAACGTTGAAAACCGATAAAAACCCTGAAAACCAGACATTTCACACCTGAGCCTCAGCTCTCGCGGCCCGGTACCAAACGACTCACAGACCGGTACCGGTCCGAGGCCCGGGGGTTGGGGACCGCTGAACTAGTGCACTTTTTGTTCCATTCCTCTATCTTTGAGTCAAGTGTTGGTGCTGTTTGCGCTTAGTTCTGAAGCTGTCAATAAGAAACTAACATGGTGACTCATTATGGGTCAGTGAACTATTAGTGGTGTTTCAAGGCTTTTGTGTGTATTTGGAGTGTGGGGGGTGGGGGCAATGATTCATAACGTTGTTACATTGTTACAAAACCTGTACAGCTGAAACTGTAGAGAATATTTTTTCCATCAGTTGGACTCTAGTCACAGATACTTTTTGTTTCCCAGTGTCAGGTGGCCTTAACACTTTGTTTATATGACTGTGTAGCATTTGAAATGTATAGCCAGCAGCTTGTGATTTTGATATTTTTTAATGCAATTTGCAAGAAAATACACATCTTTTGATTTTATTGAAGATTTAAGATTGGTTGAGCCTCATCGGATTTTCTGTTTTTTAATTTTGCTGCAGCTTTCTTGTAATGGTTGCTTTACTACATAGCACTACACCTCTGATTATAACCAAGGTTTGCAGAAGAGCATGCATGAATGCAAAAAACATTAAACCTTAACGTCACACCAGCTGAAAACTGCACCAGAAATGGACAACAGAAGACTGAAAAATTGTTGCCGTTTTCCCACAGTCTTCATATACTATACAGGTTTAAGGCACCTCTGCATTGTTTTCATTGGTTCTCATGGAAGATAAGTGTCTCAAAGGGTAAATTTGGCTTTGAAAACAGATTACATACTAGCAGAAGGCAAAAAACAAAAACAAAAACAGGGAGCTTAAGCTGGCCTGATTACCACATTGACCAACAACAATCTGTTGGGAAGTTGTAACTCCAAATGGTGCTTAAAAATAAAAGAAATATTTACCAGAAAGCAGGTGTGACAGGTGAGAAATGGGAACTGGGGAGGCACCACCACTGGGTGGAGCTTGTGCAAGAGCCAGCAATAGCAATAGAAAGAAGAAGAAGAAGAAGAAGAAGGGGAAAAAAATCTCTCATCTACTGATCGGGAAGGTTGGTGGTTCGATCCTTGGCTCCTCCAGTCTGCATGTCAAGTATCCTTGGGCAAGATACTAACCCCAAGTTGCTCTCTGATGCATCCATTGGAGTGCAAATGTACTTAGAAAGCACTATGTATAGAGAAAGTGCTTGTGAGAATGGGTGTGATTGGGTGAATGTGGCATGCTGTATAGAGTGCTTTGAGTACACTGGGAGAGTAGAAAAGCGCTATATAAGAACCAGTCCATTTTTACCATTTAATAACCCCTGTCCATGAACTACCCCGGCCTTAAAGCTCTCCAACTACTTGGTGCTCTGTGCTGCAGTTTGGCACAGTATTTAGAAGCTTTTAGTAAACTTAAAAAAAAAACCCTAATAATAATAATAACAATAATAATAATAATGAAATACAATGACCCAGCCTAGAAGTAATGAATGCATGAGCTAGAGACCTGGTTAAGCTCACTTAGCTGAGCAAGTGACTCACAAAGTCACTTACTGTAAGTGTGCAGGGTTTACACCTCGTGAGTCACTTGCAAAGGCCCTGGTTTAAAATTGCCCTAGGCCAGGGGTCGGCAACCTTTCTGATGACGAGTGCCATTTAGAATTTCCTCAGAAGCCAGTGTGCCATATGATTGTATTAGCAATAAATTTAAAAACGGTCTGTATTAACAGTTACACACTATATAGAACCACTTTATAGAACTATATTTGTTCGCAGATGTTGGCAGCTATCAGCGAATAGTTATCAGCTATTTCGAAACAAAAAAAAAGACACTTTTTATCAATAACAAGAACTCCATAACAGCAAATGAACTGTACGACAGAAAATACAAACGCTATTTATGGTCTCCTCACAACAATGATAAGTAAAATAAACTGGGCCAATATGGCATGTTTGTTAATACAGAGACACACATGTTAATGTGATCTCTGGTCTCCCACTCAGAGACACAGGTCTCCGAGTGTCCAGCATTCAGACGACTACCCGAGGACTCATGTGAAAGAAAATCTGCTCACACAGACATGTAGAGCCAAATACTGTCAATAAGGCCTCTGCAATGTTCTGAAGACAGTTAAACTTGTCAGTAGTGATGTCCAGCAGGTGAAAATGCAGCTCCATGAACACGCACAGCTGTGGATTCCAGCTGCTTCGATGTTGCATTAACTCAGCCAGTTAATGCGAGACAAATCTAGCTGCTCATTAAAGATTTCTGGTTTGATCAGAAAATAAAACATTGGTCCAAACACCTGAAAGTCCCCAAAAAAATGCATTGTGTCTCAAGTCTACAGATGTATCCGTGTATTTCTGTGGTGCTGATGCTGTGCTGAGCGGACAGCTCCTGAAGCTTTTGAAGTGTCGGAATGTGGAAATCTAACAACGTCCCTCTTACCAGTAGGCTAAGTTATTTTTAGCCAATTACAAGTTGAATATGGTAGTTGGGGTTGTTAGTTAAGATACCGTCATTAAGAAGCAGCACAACTAATGTGTTTATGCGAGCTAATTTGGAGGGGCACCGCTGGCGCGGCCATTTATTTTTTAATGCACCTTCTCAGATTAATTCACTGCGTGTCGTGCCCAGGGCTGCACTGGGACAAAAAATCAGCTCGGGCATTTTGACTAGAGACCGGCCCACCAGGTATTAAAGCCATAAAGCCTTTGAATGAAAACAAACGCTGTTGTGACAGTGATGTACACTGTCTTGTTGGTATATGTATGATTTCTATACATTTTACGTCAGATAAAAACTTTGGTTGTAAGATTCAGATAATTATTTAATAACAACCAGACATTTTAAATGATAATAAGAAAGTATTTCTTTATGCCCCCTTTCCCTGTTAATGCCCTACCTGCCCCCCTGGCAAAACTTTGCTAGATCCGCCCCTGCACAGTTACCAGCTGTCAGCTACATAGAAAAGGATCCTGGTGTTATTTGTCTCTCAGAAACAGTTCATAACTTCCCTTCAACTCATTCATGTCACCTAAAAGGTAAACCTGTTTCTTCATCACCTGTTCAGCTCTGATGATCCAGTAAGGACATCTCCTGGTTTCATCTTCAAGTTTCCCTCTCACCAGATAACCAAACCAATATCATGACCAGCAGCTTTTACAGCTGTGGCTCCAGCAAACATCAGCTGATACTAGAAATTAATTGGTGCTGTTGTTTAGAGCGACATCCTGCGGTTTCCTCTTTCTGGTGCAAAGTGGGCGATAAACAAACAAGAGAGACAGGACTTGAGCCAGAAAAGCCGATCAGCTGATCATTGATCAGTTTTATGATTGAAGTAGCAACAGGAGAGAGAGGGGAGAGAATGTGAGAAGAAGAGGCAGCTGTGCAGCGTAACGACAGAATAAATCCATCTTTGTGTCTTTTTCCATTCTAGCTGGAGTACGGGACAAACTGTGTTCCTTTTCAGCTCAATACGAAATGCGGAATATTTTCTCTGACGATTCCTTCTTTTTACAGGACGGTTGGCAACTCTACTAACTAACCTTATGAATAAAATAAAGTTCACTACTACAGTGCTGGTGAAAACTGTCATGCTAGCTATAGGCAGTACGACTTATTGTAACTGACTGTAAAAAGTCAGCACAACGAAAATAAACTACACCTAAACTTGGTTTATATCTGACCCAGAGAGACTGCAGGTCATAACTTCTTACCTGAAGTTCAGTTCACCTGACACTCGGACCGGTGCTGCCTCGGGCGTATCGATGTTGGCGCTCACAGTGTCCTAATGTTTCATCAAGACTGGTCGACTTGTCAGGGAGGAAATAGGGAAAATGCTAAAATACATAGGCTTTAATCATACATCGTATAGCATCAATGTCCAGATTAAGAAAAATTCAGTCGTACATATTTGTTCAATAAGCATGTTGAAGGACAGGTCCTGGTCAAAAATGACTCCAGGATTGCTGGAGGCCAAAGTAATCTACAGTAAATATCTGGTTAGACACCATGTTTCCATGATTTTTAGAATGAAGTACAATAAGTTTAGTTTTCTTTGAAGTTAGGAGAAGAAAAATATTCCAGGTCTTTATGTCATTAAGACATGTCTGTACTTATGCTGACTAATGCTCTACATCATTTGACTTCATTAATAAATAAAACTTGGTATCATCTGCACATCAGTGAAAATGTATGCAGTGTTTTCTAATAACATTGTCTCACACAAGCATGAAAATAGCTCTGGTCTCAACATGGAACTCTGTGGAATGAATTCTATCGTTGATTTAAACTAGCAGAGCACATTTCTTTGAATTTATTAAATAATATTGGTTAGACTGTAAGATAATTATGCATAACCTTCACTAGTGAGGTTTCAGTGTTATGATGAATCCTAAACCCTGACTAAAACTCTTCAAATAAAATTATCATGTCAATTGAGGGTGTGTGGCAGGCAGGACGAGGACCTGAATGCAGGGTTCAAACAAAAGGTTGAACTCAAAACGGCAGCTTTATTTGCTGGAGAAAACTAAGACATTGAATACAAAAACTATGATGGCCCGCTTGAAGCTGATGCTCCGGTGTGTGTGTCAAAAAAATCAACACACTGCTTCAGAAGCACTGTGTCGAAGCTTGATTCGTTTAGCCACAGTCACGTGATCAGTGACGCCCGAAGCTTCATTTAGAACCTAACTGCTTCAGTATCTGATTCAATGGTTTAAAAGGAAGCGAATCATTCGCGGGATTTGTGGACTGTTTTGATGGCGACAGATAGCAAACCACTGATATTTTTACTGAGAGATTTGGAGCCAGCGAGGAATAGAGGAGTTTCTGTTGCGTGGGAGTATTTTGAGTTGATTTTGGTCAATCGGGTGGGTTTTCCAGCTTTGTGTTCTTGTTGTTTGCTTTTGTTTTGTGCGTGTTTATTTTTTCTGACAACAGGAAAAACTTAAAATGTC
>NW_024582396.1:370926-378908 GCF_018398535.1 Haplochromis burtoni
CCTTAAGGCAGGAGAAATTATCTCCACGAAAAGGAACAGGTTCGGCCATCGCACAGTGGAACTAATTTTCTTCTTAAATACAAATGGAAAGGGTTACCTTAAATGCATCACGTTAATTTGCAAGTTCATAAGCATTTTCCCTTTCTAGTTCACAATCAATTCTACCCCCAGGTCAAAAATATGTATAGGAAAATTTCCCTAATGTAAAATTATTTATAAAAATACCCGTCTAGCGATTAACTGCATAAGTACATGGAGGCGGGACCTCACAGCAGAAGCCTACTCCATAATGTGTTGTACATTATTATATGTATATTATATGTAACGTGGTATTTTTCATTATTGTATTTACCAACATCAAGAAGTCACAAGCAAAGAAAGACCACACAATGGTGCATGTCTAAACAAGGAAAGTTTACTGGTCAAAATTATTTATTAAAGAAATAAACAACATTTTTGTCACCCCAACAAATACACGTTTAAAGCAACACAACAGCAGCCCAATATCAGACAGAATTCCACTCTGTAGAGTGGGCAATCATTGCAGTTGGTTTTATTTTGTGGATTCAAGCTGCTCTTCATATTTTTGCCCACCAGATGTCACGAGAGAGGATTGTGTTGAAAAGCTTCGAGTAATGAACCATTTTTCAATACAAACTTCAATGCTTCAGAAAGCTTCATTTGGCCATCACTAACAAAAACTAACCAGGAAGTTGAAACAAGAAACTAGGAACTGTCATGAGCATGGTGGCGACAGAGAGCAACGACGGCATACAACACAACAAGGGGCAGTGGAAAACACAGGGCTTAAATACACATGGGAGTAACGAGGGAATGGGAACGGGAGGGAAACACAACTGGGACTGATCTGACATAATGAGACAAGGGGGAAGCAAAAGTCAAAACACTGAACACAGCACACGAGACTATCAAAATAAAACAAAACACAAGACAGGCATGGAGATCCATGCGATCTACTCCTTCAAGAATTTTAAAAAATACAAGAATTTGGTCTGCAGTTAGCTGAAACAACTAACTGACCTTCAAAGTAAAAGAAAGGTAGTGGTGTGTAGCCTGTAACAGGGATCAACTGATCAAATTCACCAGTCTTGTAGGAATTGGCCATGCTGATGATTTAGAGGAAGATGCTATTTAAGTTAGTTTGGAAAGCTTGACAGAAGACAAAAAAATATAAATAAATATCAACAGTCATTAAAGTTGCTGTATTTAATGAAAGGCCCGCTGGAATCCTGTGAATATTTTTATGTAATAATTATACATTTTTATTTGTTCAGAAATGCATGAAGTCATTAAAATTTTCACTTGAACATACTATATTGTCAATAAAAAGTTAAATGATAAGTATAGAATGACACCCATCCCTACAGTACATGTGGACTAAATGGTTTTAGATGCCATGAAAAAAGTGTAAAAGTGTGTTTTTTCAAATCAGCGCCACAAACATGCTTTTTCACCATTTTCACAATTATTCTGTTTGTTGTTAATTAAAAAAGTAAATAATAATCTAACAGTTATAGCAGTATTGTGCAAAAGTCTTGAACTACCCCAATTTTTTTTAATATAGAAACAAGACACTTCACCCGTTGCCTACTGGTGGTGGTCAGAGGGTCCGGTGGCGCCAGTGTCCGGCAGCCTCGCCTCTGTCAGTGCGCCCCAGGGTGGCTGTGGCTACAATGTAGCTTGCCATCACCAGTGTGTGAATGTGTGTGTGAATGGGTGGATGACAGGTTGTGTAAAGCGCTTTGGGGTCCTTAGGGACTAGAAAAGCGCTATACAAATACAGGCCATTTACCATTATAAACACACATACATAGTTACAATGCTATTATGATACATTGTGAGACACCATTGTGATCTGACATTCCATCCTGTACTATGACGTTGTCTTTGGTGCTCAGCTGAACTGTCAATGGTACATAATTGAGGAATTTATATGAAAATATTTGCGTATAACTTATACAGTGGCCTAGGCATTGTTTAGTTAAAGTTTCATCTAGATTGGGTCACTTGTCTTGGAGGAAATAGAGAAGATAAGATAAGATAAGATAAGATAAGATAAGATAAGATAAGATAAGATAAGATAAGATAAGATAAGATAAGATAAGATAAGATAAGATAAAACTTTATTAATCCCTCGGGTGGGTTCCTCTGGGAAATTCGGTTTCCAAAAAGCACAGCACCGACAGAAGTTACACAAAATTACAAATAGGGAACATACAAACATATAAGGCTAAATATGTTTTGAGACTACAGACAGAATTTTTGGGTTGAGAATTGCTTTAAAAGCTTTTTTAATAGTAAAAGACGACATGGTTTAGTCAAACAGTTTTGTAAGGATTATAACTAAACACTAGATGGAGACAAACACAAACTGAACTTCATGCCAGACACTGGTTTTATTAAAGTAAATGAAATTTAATACCACGAAACTTCACATTTATTTGTTAACTAAAACACAGTTTGATTAGTGTCTAATATTTTCTTAATATGGAAAAATAAAAATCAACCCATTATGAACGATGTATATATATGTATATATATATGGGTGTGTGTGTGTATTTACAGTGGTCCTTTACTTTGAATCTTGTATTTATTGATGCTCTACACCTTGTTATAAGCCCTCTGTATTTTCATTTGCTTGGAGACATAATAATAATAATGGTTCTCTCACGCCAACCGGTCGCAGCATATGGCCCCGCCCCTCCCTCAGCCTGGTTCTGCTGGAGGTTTCTTCCTGTTAAAAGGGAGTTCTTCCTTCCCACTGTCACCAAAGTGCTTGCTCATAGGGGGTCATATGACTGTTGGGTTTTTCTCTGTATGTACTATTGTAGGGTATAGCTTGCAATATAAAGCGCCTTGGGGTGATTTGGCGCTGTATAAATAAAATTGAATTGAACCACTTTAATTGTCTTCTCTGGTGCATAAGTGTTTCTGACCTGGGTGCATTATTCTTTTTTAAGAATTCCAGTGAAGAGATGTCAAATGTGAATTGAACACATGGAATCACACCCAGTTAAATTTGAGCCCCCCAAAGTGAGGCACTGTGTATAAAATTTAATGTAATTCCTCAACTGTAAATGCATTTTTTTCTTTTGTTAAACTCCTTCAATTAAAACTGAAAGCCTGCAATTAAATTACAGTTTGACTGTTTGATTTAAAATCTCCTGTGGTACATGGCCGTACCTGTACACCAGTTTGACTTCACTTACCCTTTGAGCTATTTAGAGGTGAGAAATGCTGCCATAGCCATGAGTGGTCTGATGGGGGAGGCAAAGAGACACGAATGTGACCTTGGAGGGAGTGGTTGAAGATAGAAAACATGGTTCCTGCTATAAGAAGGAAGAGCAGAAAAAAGGGGGGAAGAAAGAGCGAGAGGAGGGGGTGCTGACAACAAGCCTACAACACTGTCTTTCATCAAACTGTCATGCTGTTGTGTTGGCTGTTTCCCAGCTCCTGCTTTTACTGCCAGTGCATGTACCAAGCAACACCAAACAAGCATAATCAATCCCAACCAACTCGCCCCATACCCTCCTCCTTCCCCCCCTTTTTATCTGGTGGTGATTATTGACTAGATCTGAAGGATTTTCTTTTCCCCAAGACTTCCACTGAATCAATTTCCTCTCCTGGAAGACGTTTTTGGCTCTATCAGGGTCCAGAAACCCCAAACCCTCCCTCCTGTTGCTGGGAAACCACTCCAGTGATTTGTGTGTTGTCAGAGTGCATTACAGACGGTGATGTGAGAGCGAGAGAAAGAGAGAGAGAGAGAGACGCAGAGATGAGAGAGGAACCTTAGCTGGAGAGCGTGGAAGAAAGAGATGGAGAAGAAAATATACTACATGCACATCTACTCCAGCTCCATTTTTCTTTCACGCACTGTCTCCCTATAAACACACACTGCACTGTGGGGCTCGATTAACATGCTTTGATACCCCCTCCTCCCTTTCTGTCTTTTCTCTTCCTCAGTTTCAGCTTTTGGGATTAAAGGAATGAGGAATGTGTTTGGCAGCAAAACTGTTGGGGGAGAATATTTGATGTTTAATTGATAGAGGCTGGAGCAAAAGACTTGTTATTTGCAATTACCCTAAATCATGAGATTGTGTGTGTGTGCACGTCTCTGTGTCCGTGTGTGAGAGAGATTTGCTGCCAGGAGTTGTCTGTGAGTGCTCTTAAGTGTGAATGCGCTCACACGAGAGTCAGAAACACCCTTCGCTGCCAAATACCTCTCACGCTGAAAAAAGTGTCACATTAATTAAAATCAACAGGGCCATCGTGAGCTCCGCTTCTGTGCCTTCATAGATTTTAACAGTGCAACGTCACAGTGTAATAAAACCTCAGTCCCAGTATTTAAAAAAAGCCTGCATGTAGATCTACTTTAGGTCATTTAATTGGTTTTAGGACAAGTCTGAAAGCTTCAGACGGAAAGATATTTAGTTTAACAAACATTACACAAATATTAACTTTTATTATCTAATAGAATATAATCATATTGGGCATCTCCTACCCAGTGAAAAGCAGTTTCTAAACAGCAGCTCACACCTGTCATGCTCTGTAAGACTAACAGGTGTTAATTAAGTGCAGTCCCTCATTATCTGCACGAGAAAAAAGGAATATGGAAGTTAAGGTCTCTTGAACACTGTTATTCAGAGAAACGACTCCCTATTTACTTAATTAGTTCATTACTACCTACCACTTAGTTAAGGTCCTCTTTGTGAATGGGTTTGATAGCAGCTGTTTTGACTTGTAATAATAAGAAAAGCGCAGGTGTTGCTAATGTTGACTATTCAGGTGTCCCAGTAATGACAGTGTGCCAGTGAGCTGTCACGCACAATGCCAGGCAGCTACAAAAATTCTGAGGTGTTAAATATCAGAACGTAATAAAAAATCTTTTTCACACCAGGTTGTGAGATTATTTAAAAACAACCCCAACACATGACTGATTACGCCATGTCATTATTAATTTAACTGTGTGTGAAGTGGTTAAAAAAAAAAGCAGTATGAGAAAAAGTAAGTGCACCTCATGACTCCGTAGCATGCAGATGCACCATTAACAGCAATAACCTGAGGTAACGGTTCTCTGTAGGTCTTTCTCAGTCTCTCACCTTGATGTCAAAGAATTCTGGCCCACTCTTATTTGTGGACAGATGTTGTGTCACAGCTCTCGCACCACAGAGGTCTGGAGTTTGACTGGGACATTGCAACACCTTCATTCTTCACTTTTTCAGTCATTCTGTTGTAATTAGCTGCTGTGATTGGGATCATTGTACTCCCATGGCTCGGGCTTTAACTGACCTCATGTTTGACTCTAGAATACTTTTGTAATTGGACGTGCTCATGGTTGAGTCAATGGCTGCAGGCTACCCAGGTTATGTGGCTGAAGACAACCTCAACTCAAGATACGTCCAACACTGTGCTGACTGTTGATATGCTGTTTGTTTGGTTTTTTTTCCCCCAAACGTGGAGTTGGGAATTATAGCCACACATCTCCACTTTGGTGATTTGTTCAAAGGACATTCCAGGAGTTCCAGGAGTTGGTTTGTTAAGATCCAACTTTTAAAACCTAAGCCCTGCTGTCATTGGTATGTTTTAGAGAGAAGTGGATGTATCTTTTTCCTAATTATTATTGTCATGAACATGAAAATATAAGATTTTAATTGAGGCCTGTAGAGTCTGAGGTGTAGCTTCTGGGCTTTTGTAGTTTCTGACTCTGGGGGAAATTTGTTTGGACACTCATATCCCTCCTTTTCTATGCAGGTAGTTGACATTATTTGAAAATGAACTCCAGAGTACTGTCCTTCTTCCTCTACCCTCTTCCTCAGCATCATGTCAAAACACACCTTAATGCTCCAAACCAGCAAACTGCCAAAACATCTTTTTTCATCGCAGTGGTCACACTGATGATGATCAGTTAATTAAAGTTATTTGATTAGCAGCCCCTGGATGCTACTTATGCAGTAAAGGTCCCTAATGTTTTTCACACTGCGCCTCTGCATTCGGCTTAGTTTTTGTTAATAGTGTAATATGCAGTTCATTTAATTTTTTTTATCATTAGCTCTGTGAAAACAATTTAGTTCAAGTGCGGTTAGTGCTACTATGAAGCAATATGCGGTTTATTACACTAATTATATGATTTGGACCAATCATAACAGTGTTTTGAGGAGCAGGGGAACAGGAAATGGTTTCATGAGTGAAAGCATACTTTTCTAAAAAAAAAAGAGAAAAAAGAAAAAAGAAAGAGGTAAAATATATTTTCAGTTATTATTTAATCTGATAAAATTAAATTTAATAATAAATAATTTCAGGGTGAATAACCACAGCTTGATTTATGAAGTAAAGATAGCTTACAGTATGTACATTTTAATCACAAAGAAAACTCAGATGACATATTTTAGCTGCTAATACACTGACTAATAGGACTGACGCTAATTTCCTGCATGTTTATAACATGAGTGACACATTTAAATTTTTGTCTTTTTTTTGAAGTCCAAACTTTGAAATATGTCAATGAAATGCACAAAGCTTTAAAGCTTTTGTTGCAAAGAAACATCCCACAGCACGTCTGTTTTTTTGTGACCTCTTACGTTTGTTTGTTGTCGGTGTTGCAGAGGATATTTAAAGCTAAAACAGAAATATCTGTCTATCTGTGTCTCTTTCCACACAGAGTCCTGACCCTCACATGACCCCGTGTGAAACATGGGACTTCAAGGAGGCGGTAAATCCATCGCTGAGCCTTCCACACACACACACACACACACACACACACACACACACACACACACTCATATCTCACCTTGAGGGCAGCCTTGTCTCTCTGCGTACCAGCGTGGATTAAATCCTCTCAGGAACTCGGCTCAGTCAACACTTTGTTAGGACTCACAAACAGTATCAACAGTAAAAATCCTGGATCTTTTATCTGAGCTTAAACTCCAAAGAAATGCACATAACCTCATGACACACTCCAGAATATTGCAGGGTTTATTGTAACATATTTGCCCTTTATCATGAAAAACAAATACAAAAAAGCAAAAGAAGTATTGATGCGAACAGAACGTGACAGAGCTAAACATTTCTGCTTCATTTATCATCACTGCAAAAATGTGGCCCTCATGTAAAGATAAACCTATCTGAGGGTATATATATTTATCAGGTGATATGCACTCATAATCTAAATACCCAACACACATCAAATACTTACAGGTTATAATGAGACAGGAGAGAAAAAAAGAAATTTTATCTTTTAGCTCTAAACTAACCTTCATGTAGACTTGTTCTGTCAGGGAACATACAGGGCTTTTTAATCAAGTGTCCCAGCTGTAGTGCAAAAAGTTCTTTGAGTTGTCAGTAACACTAGAAAAGTGCTGTTTAAATGACACTCTGTTTACAGTTTACTAACAGGCCATGACTGTGAGCGAGTATGTACAGTACCAGCATCCTCCTAAATGGGAAAACCTGGTAAAACGTCCGCTTGCTGGTACAAGCAAAGGCCTACTGGTGCTTCAAGCTGCTGTGTGAGTGAGTTGACATTATCATACCTGACAGTATAACCTTCATTACCACCTTTGTAGTTATTATTAAATCCAAACTGTGCATTTCTTTTTCGGTGGATGAAGTTCGATAGAAAGAAAATATTTCATACATGAAATTGCTCACAATAAGGTTAATGGCATGTTGGCTGCTTTTCCAACCATGTGTGTAGATTTAAAAACATTTTTTAGTTCTTTTTTACTCAAGTGAAGGTCAATATCTACATGTTATATCCTCCAAGATGAGGATCTCTGTCTCAAAAAGTCTTGAGGGATTAATAGCAGAGCAAAAACCACAATCCTGATTGTTGTGTTCATAATTGTAATTTTCGTTAAAGTATTTCTTAGTGTTTCTTTATTATGACGAAAATGTTTTGTTTCAAGGGCAGCACGGTGGCACGGTGGTTAGCACTGTTGCCGCACAGCAAGAAGGTCCTGAGT
>NW_024582396.1:387953-392026 GCF_018398535.1 Haplochromis burtoni
GATATAGATATATATGGCTCTAATGAGCCTGAAGTCAGAGATTTCCTTATTACAAAGGAATAGACTAGGAGCGCCACGTTTTCACGTGTTGAAAGTTTGCCTTGAGTGCTTTACAGATTTCCTGCTGTAAGAATGTGTTTTGTACATGCAGATTGAAAGAGTTTAAAATATTTATACTTCATGTAGCTGAAACAGTTTGGTGTGGATAGCCAATATTCATTAATAGAGAGTTTTTGTTTAATTGCCTGGCATTTTTCACTGCCTGCAGTTAATAAGAAAAAGCTCAATAGGATTGCAAACCTAGGCATTAAGATTGCTGTTCAGCAGCAACATATTATGCATTTAACATTGCAAGTCTCCAGTGTTGGAAAAGAGACATCCTCAGTGATGTATCACAGCCTCTTCATAGTATAGCCCTACTATCTTTAGCACGTACAACAGCAAGACATATCCAGGCGTGTCTGGGAGTGAGAGCTGGTACCAGCCTTAGATTAGAATTTAGGAAGCCGTTTTAACAACCTTCAAAGAAAGCACAACATTTTGCAAAACATGCAGGAAAACTATTCCTGTTAAAGACGGAAGCAACAAATGTGTTTCAGCACTCGAAGCAAAAACACAACCAGACTATGAAGGCATACGAGGAGGAGATGCTATTAGGCAAACTAAAACAAATGACTCTACTGTGCAACACTGTAGCTCTGGCTATTTGGCTCTATATAACAGGAAGTGCAAACAGTGGGTAGAAAAGACTGACTGTGGTTACACAATGGAAACAGAGAGCTTTGTGTAGCTGGTTAAAAGCTCGACCCAAGATATAAAATCCCAGGTACAAAATAACTTTCAGTTTTATTCTGAGACGATATTGTGCAGCTCCCGAAGAGTTAGAATAATAAGTTACTTTAGTTACTGTTAAAGTAAAAAGTGAATCAAGTTACATTATACCTTTACTTAAAGAGTTAAAGGGAAAACGTTTATATGGCAGTTATGTGCTTACAGCTCGTTGTCATGTATATAAAACTGTATACTATTGCATTATAATGCTACTGCTGGCACTTTGTTTCAATAGATTCACACTTTGAATTAGTGTGTCGTCCGTGACAGCAGATTTTCAAGCTACAATCATCAATAAAAAGAGTATGATTTTTCCTGTACTAAATATCGTTATCATCACAAGATGATCCCATTATGCGTTTTAAAGTTTGAGAATATACAGCTGTCATGTTAGATATAAACAGTAGTGCCTAGAGCGAAATTAAATTAATATGTGAATATATTTACTTGATTTTTTATATTTACTGTTTTATGCAAAATGTAAGATTAACGATTTTCTGCAGCATTGCTCTCGTGTCTTACTTGTAGCATAGCTTATTCATTCTACTGTTTTTTATTCTTTAGAGATCTCTGTTGCCTGTTCCTTTGACAACGCTCAATTGATCTATTTTGATCTGCTTTGTGAGGAAGACGAGTGGGATGACATGTTAAACACCCACTTTTATGTGAGTATGTACAGAGCCTGAGGCAGAAAGTGCATTAACAACGAAAGCTGAAAACAACTGTTGTGATACCTGTTATCTCTAACTAGGGTTTTAGGTTTTGTTAAGTCAGATAAAGCAAACAAAGCCTGGTTACGTTGGACATGTTCAACCCTTCAGTATTTAACTTTGACTTTGATATGTATTTAACAAAAGCAACAATCCTACGACTCTTCCCGCATTTTAACTTTTGCACACACGTGAGTCCTTTTAGCCTTCTCCCTTCCTCCACGCTCTGTCACCTGTTTCTTTCTCTTCCTCTGTTCTCTGTCTGACACTGAGGGTTGAGGAAGGGTTGAAGAATGCTCGAGGGCCGTGAATGGAGACATTGTGCCCAGAGGTCAGGAAAAGTCAGAGAGGCACAGTGTCACAGTCAGAGTCACTGCTCTGATCGCCCAGCTACTTGACAGTCACGTCTTACTGAGCCAGAAGAACCGCAGTCAGGAACACAGTGAATCACAGATGGAGGAATATGAGCTGAAAATCTGCACAATAAAACACAAAAACACAGTTTCAAGGTAGCTCTCTTTTAAATATTTGAAGAAGAAAAAATATGTGAAGAAAGAAGAAAAAAGATAAAACATTGTGTGTTTTCATACTGGAACAGAGACAGGAACACTTACAAAGGGAGGGCAGATAAAAATAAGAACTTTATGTGTTGCTTGAATTTCTTTAAAAAAAAAACCCAGCCTTTAAAAGGACCGTGTCCTTGGCGAATGAACCCTCAGATCTATTCTAAGTGAGCACTTAAAGCACTTTTTGGAAGACACATTCACACAGCTCTTGAACTATCACTCACACACACACACACACACACACACACACACACACACACACACACACACACACACACACACACACACACACACACACACACATCAGGGGGAATTTGGGGACTCTGGACATGAGGATTGAACCGTCAACCTTCCCATTAGTAGTCTTCCGGAGTGGCAGCCTCTGTTCCTCGTGGAGCTGCTAAGATGAGACCAACTGATAATCAGATATTTAGTGTTTCTTTATTAAGACAAAAATGTTTTGTTTGAGTGTCTTTTTACTTCTTGAGTAACACATTACAAGAAGCAAAGGGAGTTAAACTGTGGATTCACCTTGTTTGTTTGTGAATTACAGACTTGTCAACATTGCAATTTAACATCTAAAGAAATGGTTTGGGTGAATCATGGCATCCTGCAGGTAGAGAAACATATGATTAGGTATTAGCTAGGTGTGGAAGGGGTGGGGTGTTTGCTAGTGTACTTGCTCTCCCAGTTCCAAGCCCAGATAAATGGGGAGGGTTGTATCACGAAGGACATCTGATGTACAATCTTTACGAAATCAAACCTGCACCAGTAAAATTTGCATACCACACTTGTCTAGGCCGGGGTTAACAATGACTGCCACCTGAATTGACAGTCAAGACAAAGGCTGGGACAGGGTGAAGCCACGTTCAGAGGCAGCACGGCGGCAAGCCCTAAAAAAACAGAAGCATTCAAATTTCTTAGAGCTGCTACTGTGAATAAAATATGAGCATATGTGGGTAATTTGGAGACCGGTGTAGTAGACAAGCTGCTCTTGGCCCTGCTTTCACTGCTCTGACATATCTGTGCTTTATTATACACATGTGTAGATTTGTGTAGCACAAAGTAAACAAGTTACTCTGTAATTTATCATCTCATGACTTTGGCCAACATGTCTCGTTACAGCTAATGGTAAATATTTTTACAGTTCTTCAGTTGGGAAGGGGTGTGGAAAGGTTGACGTGTCCATGCAGATTGCAACGGCCTATCGGAGGCTGTCAGCATAAAAGAAAACTAGACCGGCAGCACGAAATCATAAAAAGCTGTTTCGATTTGGTCCGGTTTGTCTTGTTAGTGTGTTTAACTGTGGAGAAAGGAGTCGCCGCTCCGTTTGTACGAGGTTCAAGCAGATAATCAACACTACTGGCAAAGGTTGTTTTTTCACAGTTGATTTGTTTGATGACATTTATTGTGGTGCACCAACATTTTTTAAACTTCAGGAGGAAGATCTGCACTCTGGGTGTTTTTTAATTACTTTAGAAGCAGTAAGTTTAAATGAATTTCCATAGTTCCTCATTTTAAAACCCACTGTGAAATAAAAGTAATATCCTGATTTTATATGTTATTTTTTTAAAAAATGACAAGAGGCACGAAAACATACATGACATGGTAACAAAACACAGAACATATGGGTGTAAATGAAGTAAAAACTGTGCCAGTGTTTCCATGTGATACGTGAGGAAGTGTGTGTGTGTGTGTGTGTGTGTGTGTGTGTGTGTGTGTGTGTGTGTGTGTGTGTGTGTGTGTGTGTTGAACTCTCCTCATTTTGCTTAGCAACATGGAGGAGAAAGAAAATGAAATGAAAATACATTTTTGATACTTTAGAAAACAATTAAAAAAATCATTATGTTCTGTGTAGCAGTGTAATTTTATTATAGAAGCAAGATAGTCTAAGAACATAGAAACACTGCTGGTACAGTAGAAACTTTTACTCTCTCTCTCTCTCTCTCTCTCTCTCTCTCTCTCT
>NW_024582396.1:392046-403686 GCF_018398535.1 Haplochromis burtoni
TGTGTGTGTGTGTGTGTGTGTGTGTGTGTGTGTGTGTGTGTGTGTTTCCCACTTCATCGTAATTATTTTCTGTTTGTGGAAATGTCTCGATGTGTGCAAATGGGTTGTGGTCCTTAAAAAAGTATATGAACAGTGCTAAGGACTTTGATGCAGGCAGCGCTGCTTCAGTTTTGTTCTTATAAATAGACATAATGCTTGATAATCACATCTTGTACTTTCCTCACCATCTCCACTGAAGTGCTAATGCTCAGGTCTGATGCTCTGTTTCTAGTCTATAAACTTGGCCTCAGCTGGAACAACCACCATCTATTAGCTGACCTGCTGCCACACAGCCACGAGACGATCAATACCTCCCGATAATGATGTCATTTACTCACAGTAAAGTATAGATGATGACAAGACTTGTTATTGCCTCATTTCATGGCTTTGTCTCAACTCTTTGCTACATGCAGTCAACATGAATTGACGCTTTTCCTTTAAAAAGAAAAACATCATGTACAGATATCGGCTTGGTCAGTCATTTATTAGACAAAGTCAGTCAATCAATATCGATGTATTCTTCTGTGGATAACAAACAGTAATTACACCCGGGCACCAGACAGCATTACCTGCTTTAGCTGTCTATATATATATATATATATATATATGAGAGGGAGAGACAGACATTTTAAAAAATTGCCAAACTCATTCTTCAGGCAGCCTTTTCTAATCTAGGCTGTAGATGATGTCAGTGAGTGGAAATATGTTAATAAGTTTGCCTCAGGCTCACAGCTCCAGCTGTAAGCAAAGAAACTCCACATACCGATGTTCAGACCTTTTGTTTGCAAGGATCGAGCTACCTTAGATCTACTTCATGCTCATGTTGTTGTCGTTGTGAACGGAGGCATGTGTTGAAAGTGACATCAACACTGTTGATGGTTTGGCCCCCTGTGCAAATCTTGATTTTGGTAATCTGGTGTGTGTTATGCGGCTGGATTTAAGTAGCAAGTGCAAAATTGTATCATTGTTTATCCATTTCAGTCATCTTTCAGAGATTCCGAGATTACAGAGGAGGAGAGAGCTTCAAAAGATGAATATCCATCGATCCTTGCATTCACACATCCAACTTTTATCTGCAGCCTAAGGTGAAAAGTGAAGACCTCCCTCTCCTCAGCCATCTCCTCCAGCTCATCTGGGGGAAACACCGAGGTATTCCCAGACCAGCCGAGCTCCTCCCACAGGATCACCCATTCTCCCAGTCCACAGTTTGAAAATAACTCTGTGATTTCCTTTCACTTCTGCTCCTCCTGCACCGGGGCTGATGCAGAGTGGCGACACCTAAATGCTTTTCAGGCTGTGCTGACGTCACAGTTGAGGCTTGAAAAAATCAATATGGTGGCCATTTAAACTAGGCTTATTAGAGGGGAAGAAGGGAGCTTGTTTCCGTCAGTGGATCTTCATTAAAGCCCAGTATACCCTAAATAAAGTGGATTTTGAATTAGGAAACTAGCATGCTGTAAATGAGCAGAATTAAACATATGTAAATCATTTTAACGGGATTTTGAACATTTTGAGTTTTGTGAGATATGTGAATACATTCTTATCAAATATATCAAGTGTTTATGGGGGTTTAGGGAAGATTTACATCCATATTTCTGTGATAGATATCCGACTTGTTTGCATATTTAAAATGCAGATTCTCAGACAATACCACTGTTAATCTGAAGGCTCTCTTTGCAGAAGGGTGCATTTCTTCTTTCAGTGCTTGTTTTGTAAGCATATACAGACATTGTAATGAGGAAATGTCTGTGTGTGTTTGTGTGTGTATGTGTGCACGCTTCTGTGTTGCAAATTCATGCCGAGGTGAGGTCTGAGCCTCAGGTTGATCCATGGTTGATCTGACAAGAAGCACAGGGAGTCAGAGTCCGCCTCCAGCCAGCTAGCCCCCCACCCCCGTGCACTGCCTTCCACACATACATAAACACATTCACCCCTGCTACTACTTCCACAGCCTCCTCCATCCCTCCTCCTCCCTCTAGGATGCGGGTAAAGACAGCTAGGCTGAAGTGGATGTCGGGGGGAATTAGACACTAGGAGACAATTTGATTTGTTCTTCTTCAAGGCTTCCTTCTCTTCCACAGATGCAGGCAGCAGAGACGGAGAGAGAGAGAGAGAGAGAGAGCTTGTTTGATCCTCACGAAAAGCAGACAAGCAACTCTGAGAAGAGTACAAGATGCAGACAGAAACAGACAGAGAAACAAAGCAAGGTCGGGTGTGATAAAGACAGAAAAGGAAGGTGCAAGTTGGAGGCATTCGAGGTAATTAAGACTGACACAAAATAGGAATAACAATGAAAAGACAAAACCAGAAGGGAAAAAAATGTTGAGGATGTCAGTGGGAGTGAATAGCAGAGGCCATAGAGGCACCTAATTATTAATCCACCCACTCACTGCTGTCCAAATGGGCAGATTGATGCCTCTCAGCTGCTTTAATAGCTCTTATAATGGACCGCAGTTTAGGTGGACAGCGGGAAAAGGAGCCATCATGTCCAAAGTAACTCAATTCCTTGGTTCTGGTCTCTTGTTTCAGCCCTTTTCAGCGCATCAGGGCGGTGAGCAGACACCGTGCTCTTACCTCGCTGCGATCATGTGCACAGATAGATTTACTAACCCACAGAGGACTCTGGCAAGGTGAATTATGGTGTGTGTCCGACCTGGTGGTAACGTAATGTCAGCCGGAGCTGTGTGTGTTTGTGGGTTCTGTACATTGTGCACATCGTGAACGTAACACACACACTGGAAATGGGTGGTGAGTGTGCTTTAGTGATTTTGTGGCTTTTAAATGCTCAGTCTTTGCACTTTGCTTATTTTGTTTGAAACATAAGAGAAATCTCTTTGTAAGTCTACTATCAGCCGAACCACATCATTCAAAACCACAACTTAATTTTGGAATCACACAAACATCAAACACAAACATTTTCTGAAAATATTGTATTAGGATGAATTTGGGAAACAGATACTGACGAGATTCAGAATAATTATATTAATTTTATACATGGAATAGTCGTATATTTATACATGTGGTGAAAAGGGTATTTTTAAAAATATGAGATTAAGTAGCTTCAATGGCTCATACAGCTTCATATATCTACATTCAAGCATGAAATACTCTAATCCTTAACTCTAAATGTTTACTACACATTTAAACATGTGTAATATGTTTAAATGTGCAGCTTTATTTTGCACAAGCAAAATAAAGCTGCTGTTATTTTGCTTGTGCAAATGTGATTCATCAGGCCACTTTCTTTCATTACTCCATGGTCCAGTTCTGATGCTCAGCGATGCCCAGGGGTCATCGTGGGCACGCTGACCGATCTGTGGCCATGCAGCCCCATATGCATGTCCATATGTATTCTGACACTTTTCTACCAGAGCCAGCTTTAGCAATATGAGATACAGCAGGGGTAAGCAACTCCAGGCCTCGAGTTCTCCTGCAGGTTTCAAATATGACCCTGGGTCAACACACTTGAATCAAATGATTAGTTCATGAGCTAGATAGATCGGATGGGTACGATCCACACAGGCCCGTCTTCACTCGGTTCACCACTATTCGGTCCTTGCACCACTTTTGATAGATACAGACCACTGCAGACAGTGAAGGACTCACAAGAGCAGCAATTCCAGAGATGCTCTGATCCAGCAATCCAGCCATCACAATTTGGCCCTTTTCAGACTCACTCAAATCCTTGCACTCACCCATTTTTCCTGCTTCTAATATCAACTTTGAGGACACAATTTTCACTTGCTCCTTCATATATCCCACCCACTTACAGGTGCCACGAGGAAGAGATAATCAGTGTTATTCACGTCACCTGTCAGTGGTCATAATGGTATCCCTGATCAGTGTATATTTACTGTGCTACGCCTGTCTCTGGGCAAAAAGATTACTAAGGATACACCTGTCCATTCTCAATTACAGCCTCACTGGCAAGCTTCCTTTCTCCAGAAGCTTTTTAAGAATTGCAAGTCCATACATAGTGTAATGAGTTTCATTTTTGGATCACAGGTTGGAAACATGCTGTATGGAAGCAACCTGCGTGCTACTAGACTTAGTGCACTCTGGCAGAATAGACCTGTAAAAAGTTATAAGTGTATTAAATAGGTGAAGCTATTGGTTATCAGTGACCACTGTAGACTTACAAGATGATCTTCCATCAGCAAAACCCTATCCTGAACTCAAGCGCAGCAGTGCTGGCTGTGTTCACTGTAGTGCTGTGGTTACACAGTGGCGTTGCCAGGCATTTACTGTCGCTGCCGTTTGTAAAATATCCCTCGCAGCTGTAGGTGGTGCCTCATTGTCAGCTGTACAGCCACCGAGCCTGCCGGGCTCTTAGCAGGTAAGGCAACTCTACAGCTGTTCCAGTTGTGGACTGCCAGACCTTGAGCATACATGGAGTAACTTGTCAAATCTTCTCTGTGGGTACACCCTGGCCCAGCAGCTATCCCCACTGGATTCATCCCACAACACTCCCAGATGTAGGTTGCCAGGTCCTCAGACCCCGCATGTAAGTTGCCAGATCGTGGTAACCCCATGGAGTGTGGAGGGGATCTGAGGCGCTGGCTGTGGCTTGGTGCCACGCTAGGTCTGGTTATTATCTCCAGATGACATCAGCGTGAGCAGCAGATGCCTTTTTGGCCACAGGGGCCAACAGGCAGAGAGAAAGTGTACGTGTGTGTGTGTGCTTGCGTCTGTATGCTGTTCACAGGAAGATCAAGCTATTTATTACCTCCCCACTTATCAGGCCATCTCCCTCACTCAGCTCGGAAGGAGTGTCTCTTTCATTGCAAAATGGCTATTCCTTCTCAGAACGATAATGTAATCATACAGAGACGTACACGCACACACACGGAGATGAACCATTTAATAACAGTAATCGTTATGTAGTTGCTGTGGCAGCACAGCTAACAAACACATGTGAAAAATGACATGATAATTAGCCTCATGAATAATTATGATGATACTAATTGAAAGCAACAATCACAGCAAAGGCAATGAAAGAAAACTGCTTGATGCCACACTGGAATACATTTTACACGACTATCGTCTTAGTAACAGCGAGAATACATGAATATTAGTGTGATTTACTCACAAGCACATTACCGCGAGATACTTGCAGCTAATGATGCTCATCAGGTTTGTCATTCAGGTCACCTGGATATGCATGTGTGTGTGTTTGTGTGTGCGGTTTTATTTATGCTTCTGTTTTCTTTGAGAGACAGGCTGAAGAGGCAGGAGATTAAACTCATGGAAGCAAATCAAAGCAGAGGCAGACGATTTAGATTAAAGCGCCCGCACCCCACCAGGTTAGGCAGGAGCACAACACTGTGCAGACGTTGCGTGCACCTACACAGCCACATGCATGTGTGGATCGCTCTGTCTCTTAGCCTGTTTGAGGCAGCAGTCGGTGTGGCCGTTCCCCGTCTATCACCTCGGTTATTTTGCAGTCCTCCCTCTCCTGCAGCTTATTATATACAGTCTATCCCGGCACAGCGCCGACCAATTTAATCGAGGAGGAAAGACGGGCGTCAGGAAATGATATTTCTAATCAGAGCGCAACAAAGGGCCTCTTTTATTAAAGTGGGGGTGCCTTCTCTTTCTGTCACCACGTCTGTGTTCAGACGAGTCTACAAGGCTGATAATGGCCTCTGCCGGCCCGGTGTCATCATATTAAAGCACTGAGCTATCACCCCCCTTTCTCACATATCCACGACCTCTCCCCCACATATAGAAACTCACTCCTCCTCCTCTTCCTCCCATTCTGACCCATTCCCTCTGCTTCTTCTTCATGCTCTGCTTTTTTTTTTTTTTTTGGACACTTTTGTTGTTCCTTCTTTTATTGCCAGATACCAATGTGTATTGTACCTTTTGGAAGAATATTGAATTCCATCGAGTTCTCAGGGCCGAGCAGCCGCACCTCATAAAAAGCAGCCGTGGATTTGTGGAGCGGTAATGTTCTGTGATCTTGTGCACCGCGGCAGGTGCATGATGAAGCAGAGCAAACACTGTGAATGCCTGCAGCATGTAGTGTTAGCACAGGGAATTGAATTAAATTTTTAAATGGTATTTGATTTAAATATTTTACTTTGAATGTAAAATGACTTAGAAAGGAGTGACTAGTATTTTTACACACAGAATGCAAAATAATTTCAGATAATTGATTTTAAAGAGGGAAATGTGAGAGCAGGGTAAAAATCGCCCTGTGATTACTTACATTAGAAATGTTCATTTTTGTAACAGGAGGTTTGTGAGCTTTTATGTTCAAAAATGCAACTGCTTTGTGTTATTTTCCAGAACATCTTTTGTCAAATCTAAGTTCCAAATTCCTGCTTATTTCAGACGACATATTGCAGTAAAAGCTTTTTTAACAGCAAGGAAAAGTAAATTCTTGGCATGTTTTGGGACTAAATTGATCTATAAAACAGGCTCTCAATAGTGTATAAACAAACACCCAAATATGGGGGTATGTAAGGTCAAATGAAGCATAAAAAATCTCTGAGTATGAGAAAAACATAATTTAAAAGCTATAAATCTCTGTATTTTTATTGGAAAACACAATTTACTGGTAACATTTTTACCATATAAATATGACAAAGAATCTTCCCTAGTTGATTACTTACATTAAAACGGTTGTTTCTGGTAAATCCAAATATGCATTTTTATTGATCATATCTTTTTTTGGAATAAAACATTATTTTAACTCAGCCTTTGAATGATAGATGAACAAACTGCTTTGTAAAAGAAAAAAAACACCTTTTAAAATATAGATAGAAATAAAAATGCCTCGTGTATGTAAGTGCTGCTGAAGAAGAGATTTCTGGCTCAGAGTAGAAGAAAAAAAAATGGCCTTTCAGCAATTGTGTCCATAAACTTTTATTAGAAAATTCAATTTATCTGTAAAGATTAACAGCTTTGTTTCCCCTTTGTTTTAAAAATGTTGTATTTATTAAATGTGTGTTTTGTATTTCTTTTCCCACTAGTCTGAATGAAGACACCCAGAATTGACCACTGCATAAAAAAATCATATTTTGCCTTCGGCATCTTGCTGTAAGTGAAGTTTTTGTTAATATTTCAGCAGTGTCGGGCCACGAAACACAAACCAGTCTGTCCAGCGAGTGCACCACAGCATTTTTGTGACAGTTTAAATTCTGAGTCAAGTCTTTGACAGTGCTGTCTTTGTTTGAATGGATTCAACAAAAACAGGGCATCTTAAGTGGCTCTATTTCTCATCTCCTTTATCCTCCATCCTGTGACCTGGAAATTTATCTCAGTGTCTCATCACAAAAAGTCTCAAAATGACACTTGGAGAGGAAGAGAGATGCTACTGGGCAGGTGTGTCGCTTACAGAGGTCTGTTCACCTGTTCACCTGTGCCCATCCAACTCATGCTGGGAACCCATTCGTTGGTGAGATACAAGAAAAGTAAGAGTGTGATATATGTGGATTCTTTTCATATTGTGCCACCTTGATGAACGTCTTATCAATATCATGAAAACAAGACTCCAAAGCAAAGGTGTGGAAGTTTTGTTAAGCGCATGCTGCTTCGACTCCTCTCTCCTGCTGCGATTTCCTCGCTTCCTCCACTCGCACCTCAGATTGGATAGACTAAAACGCAAGGAGAGAAAGCGAGGGAAGGAAGTGAGAGTGTGAAAGCTGAGAAATGAAAAGAGCAAGTGTAATTAAATCTTTGGATGGTAATGATGTCACTCAGGGTAATCTCCTCAGCCGCTGATGGACTGATAACCTCTCACTGATGCTGTAATCACATAGTAACACGTCTCTATCGGGAAACATTCGAGTATAAACATTTCACAGCATTGCAAGAAAAAAAAAAAGAAACACTTTATGCCTCAAAATCAAATAATGCAGCTCAGTGTATCAGCGCTTTAAAGTGTTCTTCACTGTGGATGCTTAATCTGCACCTCATGTAGTGGTGTTTATCCAAAATGCCATAGATGGGAAAATCAATTATGTTTAATGGCTTTAAACAGCGCCTGATAAAAATGCTAAACACTGTTTAGGTGCGTTTTAAAACTGCAAGCTTGACCATTCGCAGTGATTTTCAAGGGCCTTTAAAAAGCAGGTTATAGAGGTTATACGTAGAGCAATCTTCATCAGTAGCAGTAACAGCTGTTATTGTACGTAGCTGCACACACAGGTGCGATGCAGGGGTGACGTTCAGTATTTGAAATCATGCAATTAGTCCCCCAAATAAAACCTAACCACTCATTTTTAAAATGATGTAACATCACTCAGGGCTGTTTCTTTTTTTGTTCCTCATCACTACATACTTGCACTATTTAACCCAATATTTCAACTTTTGTCTGCTGCTTCCTGCTTCAGAGTCCTTTGTTTGGTCTGTACTATCTACAGTAATTAATGTTTACTGTATAACAGGACAGACCGAATACCTCAAAGGTGCTGAAATACAAGTATGAGCTGATAGATGCAAAAGGAGGAAGTGATCCGATATTTAGGGCATTTTTTTAAAGCCTTTCATGCATGAATTATGACAACCTCAATCAGCATTGTTATTCATCTTTAGTCATTCATCTTTTTTAAACATGTTCTTTTCAAAGAGTTTTTGACATGTCCACTGAGGTGGGCAACATACGTTTTGACTTATGAATTTGACAAACGAATAAATAATATACACTGTGTGTTGTGTTTATGTGCAAGTATACCATCAACTCTGACCCAAATACAAGAAAACAGCCTTTGAATAGCGTCCACTGTGGTGACCACTATGTGTGAAAAGGTTATGTCTATAGTATTTTGTTTTTAATTTATAATATTTATCCCTGTGATTCCCTTTAAATATTTATATAATAGATGCATAATACAGACTTAACTTTGATACCATGAGATTTTTTTTCTCAGCTTTCTTTGCTTAGCCAGTGTTGTGTCCACATTCTGTGGTGTCTCTTCTTTTTCTTTTAGCTTGTTTGTTGGATTGGCCTTTCATAAAAAACATTGCACACACAAAAGGCAGCTGTGGCCAAAAGCTCCTCGCGTTTCTGACTCAACAGTTCTTGTAAATTTGCACCAGCACAAGGATGAAGGATAATGTTTTCAAAAGGAATCTAGTTGTAGTCCTACAAGTAGTCACTCTGCAAGATTCCTCATGTCTGCAAAACCCGATAGTTCTGACACACTGTCTCAGTGGGTTGTCGGACGCGTAGATAATGTTTCAGGCTCTTCAGGAACAGAGCAGAGATGACTAAAAATCATACCAAAAGCTCATATGTGGGATGTGTTCTGAGAAATCTTGCTGAAACACATGAGCTATTAAAAATCACATTGTGATTTTCATAACTTAAATAAACACACTTCTGCATTGAAACTGATAATGTAGGAATTTAAATGTCGAGTGCACGTAAAGGTTTCTTGAAATCTGCTCTGGTGATTTTGCGCATATTCAGCAACACAGAGAAAGTCAGACAGTTTTATCCTGTTTTTTCCTGCGGTGGAAATGCAAATGCTGTCTGAACACTCAGAGACTAAACAGTTGCTCTTGGTTGCATCAGTTGTTTTTCTAACTCTGTGCTATATCATCACAGTGGAGCTGAATCAAACCAAAGTCCTAATTACAGGCCATTGGTGGCTGCGAGGGAGTTGTCCCTCAGATACTCGGTGGTTAGTGTTGAAACAGAGAGGAAACAGGAAGTATTACACAGGTAGCAGGGCCTAACTGGTCAAGCCATAGCAGTTCTTTAACTTTTCTTTTGCAACAGCCACAAAACACGTTTCTGACATTGTAAGATGCTCAGTTTCTTTCTCTCACCCTGCAGCAAGTGCATATTCACTGGGTGCCCCAGTCCGGTCCTGAAACCCGGCAAAGTTAACTGGTGACCATGAGGCTCAGGAAAACCACCTGCATGCATGTTGTCACCCAAAATCAGACACCACCTCCAGGCTTGAGCTCAAGGCAAACACGAGTCCCGCCAACACACACACAGAGTCCATATGCATATACAAATACATACACACAGTAAGTCCTCTGACAAGAACATAAATTAGAGCGTCTACACAATGCACAGAGCAAGAGCCCTGTGACACAAAGCAAACATGTCATCCTAACCTCTGACGCACACATACACACAGCAGCGTATTTACCAAACAGTTTATCATGGCTGCTGAGTACTTGGCCTGTCTCTTGGCCGTGTGTCACTCTGTCATCTTAATCCCTCTGGTATTTACAGCATGTGACAGTCGCATACAGCAGCCGGTCACGGAGCGATTCATCCAGGATCCACTGGGTGTGGCTTTGACTTTTCTTTTTGGTTTCTACACAAACAAACACACTCCTCGCATGAAGTTGCATTTCTTTGTTTCCTTTATGGGTAACAAACCGGCTGTTGCTTCATTTTGCTTTTTTGCGTTTGTTAAACCAGCCAGTTCTGCAGGCTTTGTGTGCACTCAGATAAACCCGGGCTTTTGACGTCGTTTCACTCTTCTGTGTCAGGTGAAAATAAGAAATTTAGGGCCAACGAAGAGCTTTTTACTCTTGATTTGAAACTGAGACTCTGGATCAGATTACGTGTTCGGCAAAAACGCACCACTCTTGGTGATTTAGCCAGAGCCACATTTGTGGCATTGAAATTATCACAAAATGTTTGGATTAAGTTATGTTTAATATTAGAGGCATAGAAGAGGACTGTTTATTTTTTAATCAGAAAACAGCCGTGTCTAAATTTTCACAGAAATGACTCTGCACATCTTTGCTTGGCCTTCTTTCGCCATCCTCGTCGCATCATCAGATGGGCCTCAGAACTCTGCACCTGTTCCACACTGAAGTAAATATTATTTGTGGTAATAAATCAAATGGTGTGTTTCCTCTCTATGTTGATGACACCATTATCTATTCCTCGCCTCCTTCAGGAGTGCAAACCATTTAAATCTTTCAATGTTGTTCAAACACACACCAAATCCATGATATTATTAAAAAGCTAACCCCTCCAGTTAAAAAAATAAAGACTTGGCTTACAGGTTATTCTTACATCTGTATATTTTTATGTGGATCTTTATTTTAAACAATAGCTGACATTTTTACACTTCCGCTTCTATAATTTGCAAGACTTTTTTTTGAGTAACAGTGATAGAGACATCTGTAAGTTTTGTGTGTTCATCTGATATTACTCAAGTACCAAAGACTGTCTACAAAACAGTCCACACTCTAAATACAGTTTCAGACTATCAGTGCAACCTGGCAACCTGACTCAAGGTATGTGTGTACAGCTAATCTCTGTGCACACACACCGGCTTGATGATGAATTTATTAGCTCTTGTTTAACCTTTTTAGTATTGTTTACTGTGAAGACAAAGTAAAGATCAACACACCAAAATACATATGGGCAAGTTTTTGAATAATTGGAAATCCGCAGTTGTAAAGATTTTCATTGATTTGAGCTTCAGGAAGTACTGCTGTGTTATCTAAACATGAAAATGCAAACAACATATCTTTCCAGTCGTAATTGTAGCTTCAGCAGTCTTCATCAAAATGATCTCAGTCAGTTATTTCTATAGCTGGCAGAGGCGGAGCCAGACATTTGAAACACCCGGGGCTTAGCCCTAAAGGGTAGTATGCATGTGGGATTTTTTTTTT
>NW_024582396.1:405114-405947 GCF_018398535.1 Haplochromis burtoni
AAACAGCATTGTTGTTGTTCGGCTTTTCATTTCGCCATTTGTTGATTCACTTGAAGAGCAAGTAACGTAATATGGGTCAAGTGATCAGTTTGATATCAATCTTTTGTGATGCACCGTCATATTTACATTATTTGTACGGTACGGATGATTTGATTTGGTACCTGGTCAAACTTAAGCTCTCCTTAGTATGGCTGGCTCCGTTTCTCCAACAGCGCACTCACAGGCAGCAGCTGCCCCGCCCCCTCGCTCAGTCGCTTAGTGCCTGAGCTCGGATCATACCAATATCAGGGGGGATTCACGCACATCGTAAATTCCCACAGTGTGCACTATGTGCTTCGAATATTGTGTGTACTTTTTGTTTTATACAGTTGTCAGCCAGACATCTAACTATGAAAAAATTACACTCCAAAAGACCCCGGGCTTCTGACAAAACAACCCGGGCTTAAGCCCAGTAAGCCACCCCCACGCTCCGCCCCTGATAGCTGGAAAGAGGGGGCCTCTGGAGGATGTCTCATTCACAGGAGGGTGAACGAGACATCGATTCACTGATCCACACTACCAGGATATACAGCAATGACAGGGATGTCATTCGGGCTGGAGAAGTGTAGCCGGATGATAACAAAGAGAGGGAAGGTAGTCAGAACTGTCAGTCAGAAGGCGACATTGCAGGCGATCGTGGCTCAAGAGTTGGGAGTTCGCCTTGTAATCGGAAGGTTGCCGGTTCGAGACCCGGCTTGGACAGTCTCGGTCGTTGTGTCCTTGGGCAAGACACTTCACCCGTTGCCTACTGGTGGTGGTCAGAGGGCCCGGTGGCGCCAGTGTCCGGCAGCCTC
>NW_024582396.1:407375-457561 GCF_018398535.1 Haplochromis burtoni
GCCTCTGGTAGAGGACCCGAGCTTGAAGGATAAACCGCCCGCAGGGGCGAGCTGGGTGTTTTGTTTTTTTTATATATTGGCTCTATCGTCTGCCTTACCCCATCTCTAGCATCCTTCTCTGTCACACCAGCCCTCACTACATCCCTGAATCTTCTCTGTAGTCCTCCTCCTTTCCTCCTGCCTGGCAGCTTCAACATCCTTTATGCAGTGTTCCTCCTCTGTGCATGTTCAGAGTATCTCAGCCTTGCCTCTAATTCTGTCTCCAAAGCCCTTGACCTGAGCTGCCCCTCTGATATACTAATTTCTAATCCTCTCCATACTGGTCACTCCCAATAAAAAGTTAAACATCTTCAACTCTGCTACCTCCAGCTTGGCCTTGACAGTACATACACCATAGCAGATCTCACTGCATCCTAAACTTCAGTGTTAAACTGTGCCATCAATATGACGTCAGCTGGAGGAAGACAACACTTTGAATTATTTCCCTCCCCCAAACCACAACCAACTAATGTTGGCATGTATGGTTTAAAGTAATCATCTAAGTTTTTTTTTATTGTATTTTGTAACATTTGAAATGGATCCAATGTGCCAGATAAATATCAAACACTGACATTAATAAATGTCATCTTATTTGCCAATGTGTCGATATTAGTCAACCGTATTGATATGTTTGTGCATCTCTAATATTTGGTGTTATTATTGATCAGAATTTATCATCATATGTTAAAACCTTCTGATTTTAAAATAAATCCCATCAACTTTTGACCTTTTTCCTTTAGTTGCTCTTCATGAATGCAGCTCATCCACACCTGCAGAAGCCGCTTTCTGTTTTACATTTATTTTTAGTTTGTTACACCACTGTTCACTGCAGGCTGCCAGATGTATGTCTGGATTTTTTTTCTTGCGTCCATTGCTCCTTTTTATTTTTGTGCACACATGCAAAACCCCAAATCCACATGACCTCCAAATCTCAAAATATTTTACAAATGTTTGTCCCCAGAGTGAAAAAAGAATTTTCCAAAAAGGTTTTTGAATACACTTTCAATTTTTCCTGTAATAAAATAGAAAAGGAGAAATGTCAGAGCCGGTTACTGTGGGAGGATATGAATAGATTTTTAAAGGAAAGAGAAAATACTCTTGGGCAGTGTGATAGCATCAATGTTAATTTAATGCTGTTTATTATGATTTTAGTATTCTCCTTTTTTAGCTGGCAAAGTTAGTGCTGCAAAGGGGCAAATTAAAAAGAAAAAGGAATAAAGGAAAAGCTAAAGGTTTCAAAGGGATGTGAGCTGCAGTGCTGATAAACCTGAGACTAGCATCACAACCAGTCCTCATCTGGAATTATATATAGGCTATAACCAGCTCGCCGAGGCTCCGACGACAAAGGACAGCTTGTTCATAATGTGGAGACGCAGGTGGCGTTTTGGAAAATGGCATTTTGACGTTTCAACGTTGCTCTTTTATTGGTCACGAACTGGATATTGTGTTCCCTTATTTCTAATGTGTGGCTGTTATATTTGTCTTTTGTTGTAACAATGTTTGCTGCTCTCTTGGGCAAGTTAGTCCTGAAAAGGTGTTTTTATTCTTAGGGAGACCTTTACCAGGTGAACCAGGAGGAGATGGTAATAATATTAGAAAACTGAAATAATATGCGAAGTTTTGTGACACATTAATGAGCAGATATCTCTCTACAGGCTTGTGTCCATTTTCTGCTGTTTATTCTCAGAGTTTCTTTACAGCACTAAGCTGGTGACTGCTACAAAAAGTAATGGCTCTGGGTCAATGGCAGCCGCGTTTTTAAGGCAGCCATTTTAATAGGTATTGATGCCAGGTTTTAGCCACGTTCTCCCACCACGCTTAAAAGCCCATGTTCCACTGATTAGCTAATTAAAACCTAGAGCGAGGGCTATTGATCCACTGAAGGGCAGTTGGGAGGCACCTGTCCCTCAGCTTGATGTGGCCCTGGTTTTCTCACACACACACACACACACACACACACACACACACCTACTCATTTAGTGCCTGAAAGCACTAGATCCATATATTGGCTTCAAGTAGAAGCTATCACTTCTATTTTAAGAACATTTGTTTGTGATTACCAGTTGAAGAGGTGAAATTTTGTGAGTGTTTGTCTCCACTGGATGTGTGTGTGTGTGTGTGTGTGTGTGTGGTAAAGAAGGCCAAAGCCGCAGCCTTGGTTCGATCGGTCCCCTGGCAACCTCCCAGTAATGGTGGGTATTTATATCCAGAGGTATCAGACACCTGATGGAGGCAAATTACAGGCTTGTGGTTGGACAGGTAGCTATCAAAGTGTCAGCGCTCACTTTTAGAGAATCAAGACTCTTTCCTTTTTCTGCCAACTCGCATTACAGCTAATACCATGATATCATCAGACCTCTGTGAGCTTATTTTTTCTGTAAAGGGTAAATATAGTGCGATGAGTTAAAAGCAGGCTCAAGGAAAATCCAAGAACCGAGCGGTGTCATGTTGGGGAATATTTGGAAAAGAGTCACTGTGCTGAATAAATATGTGGTGATTACTTATTAACCTTTCCACTGTATCTTAAATAGACTATGTGTATTGCACAGTTGTATGCACACAGTCCACATCACTTTAGACCATGGACGCGGGACCTGGGAGGGTGTTTAATGTTTTGACTAACTATTAACAGCAAAAACTGTGTAAATATTAAAATAAATGTACATATAAAACTATATCTGGATTGAATTGTATCATTTTTCATTGTTGCTGTTTAAAATGTCTGTGGTTATGTCACATGCTAAAGCTTCATTAAGCTATAAAACTCATAGACAGCATAAAAGATGAATGTACTGTAGGATCCTGGAAAATTCACCCACTAAGAGTTGTTACAAAGGGAGTATTGATCTATTAATTTCTCTGCCAGCTGTAAAGCTGTACATTTTTAACAGGTGAGTCTACAGAGACTGACTCGTCCCAAGAATCCACTTGGAAGAGCCCACTCACAGTTTTCATCTGTTCTATATGTGACCATTTCAAGGTTTATTTTTCAAACGTAAGTTCAGGGTCAACACTACAACGAAACGTGTTTGACCAGACAAAAAAAAGTCACTCAGCATCTGAAAACGTCACAAGATAAAAACAATAAAGCAATATAAGTATAAAAACTAAGACGATAAAAAGAGAGAGATAAAAATAAGATAATAAAAGCAATAAATAAATAAAAAACATTCTTAAATTCATACATCTATATGGAATGGGCGGTATATGTTATGCAGCATTGTTGTAAGTAGCAGTACCAGTGACAGGTAAAATAACACTGTTGTGCATGACCCAGTCAATATTTCCAGACTTAAAGGCAACAACAACAAGACCCAGAAACAGTGAACTGTGGTTAGTCAGGTGTTGCAGTTGAGTAATCTAATGACTTGATAGTAAAATCTGGTATTCTGTGTTGCCATGCGCCTCTATCTGCCTGACGGTTACAAGGAGAGTAGCTGGTGTGCTGCATGGCCTGGATGATTCTGTATTATGTATTTCTGTTGGTCAGCTTCTGCTGTGCTTTCCTCAATGCAGCACAGCGTAAGTCAAAGCACAGTGCATATGTGAGGATTCCTGTTCATAGAAAACCACCAGAAAAGAGCCGCTGTCCCCGTGAAATCTGCCAACACAAAACACAGCAAAACACTTTGTTTTTTCAAACAGTGGTGCGTTGGATACCCGCTACTCGCATGTCACTGCGGACAGGGTAACTGACACACTTAAAGTCCCTTTACCCACCAGTGTACCGTTTCAGTAAAGAAAATTAAGATTAAATTTGTCTGTGACCTGAGGTTAAAGGCATTTCTATTACTATTTAAAAGAAAATGTCTTGGAGTTTTATTTTTTTATTCAACAAATCCCTCGCACAGGCGACTGTCCCACTCTGCCTGAAGTCCTCCACCATAGTCCCCTTGCCTAAGAAGCCCCACATCACCGGCCTGAATGACTACAGACCAGTGGCACTCACCCCAGTGGTAATGAAATGCTTTGAGAAGCTGGTCCGCAGACACATCACAGCAGTCCTGCCCCGCAGCCTGGATCCACACCAGTTTGCCTACAGAGCAAACCGGTCCACGGAAGACGCTGTAGCCACAGCACTCCATGCTGCATTAACTCACCTGGAAGAGCATGGTAGCTATGTGCGGATGGTCTTCGTGGATTACTGCTCAGCTTTTAACACCATCCTTCCACACAAACTGGTGGCCAAGCTACAAGACCTGGGGCTTCCATACAGCACCTGCATGTGGATCAACAGCTTCCTCTCGGGCCGTAGACAGAGAGTCAGAGTTGGCCATCACACATCCTCAGCCCTGAGTCTCAGCACTGGCTCACCCAGGGCTGTGTGCTCAGTCCACTGCTCTACTCTCTCTACACACACGACTGCACTACTCGCCACCACAGCAGCATCTTTGTGAAATTTGCGGATGACACCACAGACGAGTCTACGTACAGAGACGAGGTGGAGCAGCTGACGTCATGGTGTAAGGCCAATAACCTCCTCCTCAACACTTCAAAAACCAAAGAACTCATAATAGACTTCAGAAGGAAAAAGGCAGAGATCCAACCACTATTCATAAATGGGGACTGTGTAGAAAGGGTGGCAAGCTTCCGCTTCCTGGGAGTCAAGAACCTTTCCTGGAGTGTGAACACCTCCGAGCTGCTGAAAAAGGCCCAACAGAGACTGTACTTCCTGAGAATTCTCAGGAGGAATAACATCACACAGAGACTGCTGGTGTCCTTCTACAGAGCCACCATTGAGAGTGTTCTAACTTACTGCATATGTATTTGGTACACTAGCTGCACAGGGGCTCAGAGGAAAGCACTCCAAGGGATCATTAACACCGCCCAAAAGATCACTGGCTGCCCTCTCCCCACACTGGAAGTTCTACACAACGTCCACTGTTTTAAAAAGGCCCAAAACATCATAAAAGGCACCTCACATCCTGGCCACTCCCTGTTCGAACTGTTGCCCTCAGGCAGACGGTACAGGGCAATCAGAGCAAGGACTAATAGACTCAAACACAGCTGTTATCCAACTGCAATAACACATCTGAATACTACAAAAAAATGTCCATCACGCCACTCTTGTGTTAATCTATGCACGGTCTGAAGCATGTGTGTGGGAACGTATGTGAATGTTTTACTGTTACATCTTATTAGTATTTTAAGTATTCTATCTATTTTATTTATTGAATTTTATTGTTTTATTTATATTTTGATATTGCTAGGGATGATGCAATGATCGGGGACCATTCTTCATTTCGTTGTTCTCGTGACAATGACAATAAAGTTTCTGATTCTGATTTACTTTTAGTTTTATATTTTTAATATTAGTAAAGTAGAATTTACATTTTCTTAATATAAGAAAGATGCTTATTTCACATTTTGAATAAAAAGGTGTTTGAGCAAATTAAAAATAAGCAATGTAGGGAATTCAGGTGGAAAGAATTAAAAGTAGCTTGGTGGGAAAATCAGTGTGTGTCTGTATAACAGCGCAGGGTTAACTGAGGTTGACAGTGATTGAATATTTCATTGGCACGGTTATGCAACTTAAACGCGCACACACAGACACACACGCATTCACCTGTGTGGAAAGTAGACCACTTTGGTTCCATAATCACTCTCTTTCATAATGAGACTTACCCAACTGCTGATCCCTGTGGATAAGTTTGACACAGCAAATAAACTTTGTGTATTTGTGTGTCTGCAGTCGAGCGTTTCCCCTTTCATTGCGATGAATATTTATACTGCTGACCAGCAGCCGAGGGAAACTAAGCGCTGTTTTAGTGTGCAGTATTTGTATGGATGTGTCCAAACTCTGTGCGTATGTGTATATAAAGATGGCGTGCATTCGTTGGTGTGGCGCACACAGACTCATATTTCCTCGTCTGTATTCATTAGCCTCCCGCCCGTCTCTCCTGGGATCGAGGATTAGCCCGAGACGGGAAATGAATGCTTTCTGGGGTAGACGGCATTTTCTCGGCCAGCAGCAGGAGGTCCATTGTCTAGTTTGATATCCACGCAGGACACGGGACATCTGATCTGGCAGCCCTGACACACTTGACGCAGCAGTTAAAACTGGAGGGAGAGGAAGGTGAACCTGGGTGACAGGAAGTGATGCGGTTTCCATCTGGGGACTGCTGTCTGATCAGGGGGAACTAAATGTGCATGTGATTGACTTTACTTGTTTAAAAAAAAGTGGCTTTATTGGCTTCCTGTTGACAAGTGGGGACGTGGCAGCTGATTGTGGTGTGAATCATTAAACGTGTTAAGGATTGATTTTTCTTTCTAACAGGATGCAAAGAGTCAGCACATAAGCCGCTATTGGACAGTTAGAGAGTAAACAATAAGAAGCAGCTCTGTACTGAGGGCGGTTGAAATTTTGATGCAATCAGTGGTAGCTGCATAAATTCAAAGAGGTTTTCATAATGCATTAGCAGCTTCTTGTAATATTCTGCTTCATTACTGAATAATGCCACATAAGGAAATAGATTTCTTTTTTCAACTAATCTTAAAAAAAATAATTCTCGAGGACAAAATTACTCTGTGTAAATGGTGGCATTAAGCTTCGGAGAAAAAAAGCACAGCTTCCACCATGATGCCTCCGTCCCCTCGCTTCCTGGTCCGCAAAATCCATCAAGGGAATTTAAGTAGCTGTTAATTACTTCCCTGTCCCCATTGAAAAGAGGAAGAGAGTGGGAGAGAAATCAACAGAGAGAGAGAGACTTTAAAAGAGCTGAAGCGTTGCTGCGGTGCAAATCCTCTCTGCCTAACAAAACCAAATCAATCTATATCCCTCAGCCATCCACAAACTGCTCCACGCTCACATATACACAGGAAGATGATCCTGTAAATCTGTGGTCTCGAGGGGCTGTTTGAGTGCTGCTCCAGGGCTTTTTTTGGGGGGGAGGGGCTTACCATGGGGGTTCAAGGATTGAAGGAAAGGCGTAAATATCCCTAAATTGCAGCTAAAATGTAACATTAGGATTGGTAAGCCCCACTTTCGCCCATAATGTTCCACAGCACTAAACCATTGCGCTAAATGACCTCTATTACAGAGCCTGAACCCATTAAGTCAATACAGGAGAGATTACCTGTGAAGTAGAGGCAACCAGCCTGCCTTCTCTGACACATGAGCCCCCCCACCCCCAGAAAAAAAGCCATGGGCAAAATTTGATTTGAGGTGTGTGTGGCCTGTGCTGTGGGCTAGAATTAGAGGATGTAGTATCGACCTCTGCCTGCTTGTTTGGAAGGAATGTGTGTACGGGGGCGTGAGGGTTGATCACAGTGCAAATGGCACAGATTAAAACCAGAGTTGTGCGATTTAAGTGAGACTCTGTAAGCTGAAGTAAAATAGCTGCAGGGGTCAGGTGGTTAACAACAAAGTCTTGTGCTCAGGTTCAACAACAGTCTGCGTTTCATTGCGGTCCACATGTCTGCATGAAGCCCAAAACCCAAAATGTAAACACACTGTGCAAAAATAAGTGGTTGTTAACGACAAACAGAAAACTAACACAACCTTACTGGCAGTTTTTTTGTCAGATGTTGAATATGGATGATAATAATCGCTGGCAATGAGACACGGTTCACGCAAGGTTTCGTTAAGATTGGAGGTGATGTTCACACATATTTAAGCTGCGATCATTATAGTAAGATGACAAGATATTTTCAAGTGACATCTAAGCATTGAGGGCTTGAAGCAGGTACGTACCCAGCTGAACTTCAGGCAGGATCTAACACAGCTACCAAGGATCCTGCTCTTCGTGAAACACTGCTGTGTGATACAGGATCCACAAATAATGAGCACACACAACACATAAGCAAATCATATTTACAACTCCAAATACATTCTCATCCTGTAAACTTACACTGATTTATAGTGCTTCATCTTCTCCTTTTATTTGTATTATTTTACTATATTGAATTATTCTAACTAGCCTTGCAGTTTAACCTCCTAGGACCTTGCGTCCACATATGTGGACATCACATTTTGGGTTATTTAGATCAAAATACTCAATTTTACTCTACAAGGGTCTTACTCTACTTACGAGGACATTATACTGCCGAAATTTTAAACGAATATCGTTATATAGGGCTCTCATTTTTCTCAGAAACAAAAATAAGGTTAAATCTGGTAATTCTTTGTTTTTACATTCATCGGGTGCCAATATGCCCAAATATCAAAGAGAAATTAAAAATGCATGCTTTGGGAGAGTTTGGGTCTTAGGAGGTTAAGTAGTGAAGTGAGGATAAACATCTAAAATCTTATGGTAAAATTGGCTGCAAGGTTCATTTACTTATTTTATTTAAGGTTTCAGAGTCGTTGTCTCTTCTGCTCTATTGTTGCACATTGTGTGTCAGAAAAGATGCACCAAGGCCTCCACAGCTCCATGTGGGCCTCACCTTCTGCTTCATACCGGATTGGTCGCGTTACACTGCCTGAGTGAAAATAATATACAGCCTGGATTCAACCAACTGTGAGCTAGGAAGCAGTGGATGCCAAACACACTGCTGTGTTTAAGGATTCTTTGCCTTGGTGTAAATGTTTGTTGTGGAGAGTATTAAGCTCTGTAATCTTCTCTTTTTTACTAATATTCTTCCTTAAATCCAATCTTCTTTCTGTTCTCATCCTTTCCTCCATATATGTTTATTTTTTTCCACCATGGAGACTGTAACCATGTCAGCGCTTCACGCCACGTTTGCCTTTGTAAAATCGGGTCTGAAAATGGATCTGCGTGTTTATTTATGTGTTTTCTTATCAGATGCTACACGACCATAACATGGTTCTGTCGACAGCGACGATCTTAATGTAATGCATGTTTGGACTCATGCATGCATGTGCGCGTGGACCCAAAGTGAGGAGTGTGTGGTGTTTGTTGCCATAGTAGACATCCCGCAGGGAGCGGAGAGCGGTGGAGATGGAGGGAGGACGTTTTTAAGCACTTCAAAGTGGCCCCATTCCACACAGCTGAGCTCAGAGGTGCGTCTGTGTGTGCGTTTGCGTGTGTGCGTTCCCTCTATAGACCTCGGTGTCAGCATGTGTGTCTGTGTGTTAATGCATAAATGACATGTCTGTTTGGTGTGCTTGGTATGTTTTGCATATGTAAACATGTGCATGCGAGGTAAAGATGAACTGCTGTACCTGACTTTGTTTATGCCCTCTTCCAAGCCGAGTTCCTCCTGGGAATGAACTACAAACAGAATTTGAGCGCTTTGGGCCTCTTTTTCAGTCGGGTGTGTGTTTGTGTGGAAGCTGTTTCATGTGTGTATTTTTTAAAATTATGCACACATAGTGGAGAAGCGAGGGAAAGTGGGGAAAGTGAAAAAGCGGCGCATGTCACAGTGAGTGATGTGTTACTGGTTTGAGCCTCGGCTGCGGTGAAAGTGAAATCCACTGTCTATGCTTTGTCTCCTCTTTCCCCGCAGGAGAAAATGGAAATAGCCAACATCGAACCGACGCAGTCAATACCACTCACCAGAAAAGAGCTGAAAGGGACTCTCACAGAGAAAGAGTGATGGAGGGAGGAGTGGGCGATAGCTAGAGTATGTCAGGTTTCATCTGCCCTGTGTGACACAAAGCTCTCTGACAGCTCTGCTGTTCTCAATCTAGTCTCCAAACTATTTTTCTCTCTCTCGCTTTACACTTGTTTTCCTCTCTTTCTCTCATGGATTCACTCTTTCTCTACGCCTTTCCCTCTGTTTCCACTTCTCACTGTATCTTTATCAGTCTCTCACCCCCTCTGGGCTGCCATTTTGCAGCATATGGCTCTCCCACTCAAGTCCTCACACATGCACGGCCATATGCGTTTGCTCGCCTCTCTTTCTTTTCTTCTGTTCTGTTAATTTCTTCCGTCTCCCTGTCTATATTAAATTAACGGCTGTCCAAATTAGATGCATTATAATTACATAAATGTGAAGAAGAAGAAACAAAATAGAGGAGGATTGAGTCTTTCTAAAAAAGAAAATGTAAAGGGAAATCACATGGAGGCTCGCTTCCAACTATGATGAAATATTTAGTCGCCACTGAGCCAGGCTGGGAAATTTTCTTTTCTGTCTTTTGTTGTTTTCGTTGACCTTTTGAGTGGCTGTGCAGGCTGTCTTTCAAGGATTCCTGAGCTGTCCATCACTGGGAAACGCCATGTCTCCACACCTGATTTGATTTGTCAACCTCTTCCAGTCCTCTGCCCACTTTTGTTTCAAACAAGTGAAGCATGTAGCTAGAGGCTGTATAGTTTTTCCATTCAGCCTCGAGCTGTTTGAATTGTTGAAAACAGTGTTAAACCGGGCAGGTGTGAATCCCTCCAACTGTTGATGTGTGTGTGTGTGTGTGTGTGTGTGTGTGTGTGTGTGTGTGTGTGTGTGTGTGCCAGAGCTGAAAAATGTTGACAGTAAACTGTAACATGTTGCACAGAGGGGCTGCCTGACAGGGAACTGATGTGGAAACTTTAAAATCTGTGATGCATATGACAAAGAGAGTTACTGTACCTGCACACGTCCCATTCGGTAATGTTTTAGGCCTCAGTCATTATGGATTTAATTAGGGTTACAAATGATAATTGTGGTTTTCTCAGTGACACGGGATTATTTGTGTTTCAGTTGAGAAACATAGAGGATTAATATCCTGAGACCTTGAGAAGTCGACATCTGGTTGTAGTTTAATGACTTGCAGAAACGAATTCAATTATCTGATAAACAGAGTTTTTAAAGGGCACCTATTATGCTGTTTTCCACATTAATAGTTTTTATTCTTGGGCCTCACTAGAATAGTGTGATGACTTCAGAATAATCTTTATTTATCTCGTACTTATATCTTAGCCATTCTTGCTCCCATCTCTTTAAGCCATCTTTCTTGTGATTGGCTGCTTCTTATTAACAGAAGGTTTGAACAGCTGGTCTGTGAGGCTTTTGCCTAAGACGACAATATTAATATTATCCTTTGTCTGTGACATCACACTGAGCCAAGAGGGGAAAAAACTACGTGTTCAGATCAATCTGAGGTCTGAGCTTTTGGCTCACAGGGATTACGCATCCATTTATATCATTATTTAAAACTTTGAGCATCCACCACTGTAAAAGCACTATAACTATCACGTGGTGCTTTTTCAGAGTCTTCATTCTATGTTTAGTGGTGAGTTGAGCAAAATTTGGTCATCATTAAGTTACGTATGGGCGGCTTATGTTGAATTTTTAGACATACGTCTAGCGCAAATGGAAAATGGGATTTAGAATAAATGTTTTTCAAAAAGAAAATTGATGCTAATAGTTGTTGTATCTTCTTGCAAATTTTCTTTTAAAATTGCCAAGGGGTGCATACAAAAACATATGCACATATACCTGACGATCATTATTATATATATTCACTAGCTGGGCCCACTTCCTCATTTTAGGTTTGACAGCGTTTTAGTAGGTAAAGGTGAATGCTTGGACATGAATTGAGCTTGGGCAATGCCTCGAAGGGGACTGGCGACGGCTCCCGGGCCTGGCAGATCCCCATGTACGAAATAGGAGTGAAGAAGTTAAAGAATTGAGAACAAGGAGGAAGAGAGGGTAGGGCACATAAACGAGAATGAACAGTTTGCAGAACTGGGGGGAACCTATATAGATGACAACCGGAAGGAGGGTGTTTGGAGGCGTGGTCCCGCTCCTGAAATTCCAATACTTAATCTCCAATAGATGATGGTAGCGTATGCGTGCATGCCTGTTCCTGAAGTCTTTCCAGGTGCTTTAGGCTACAGCCACACGTACACGGGTATTTTTGAAGACGCAGAGTTTTCTATGCGTTTGGGCCTTTCAACCACATGTAAACGCCGTTTTGGGTCACTGAAAACTGAGATTTTTAAAAACTTCTGCCAGGATGGAGCTTTTCAAAAACTCTGTTTTTGCGTTTAGGTGTGGATGAGTAAAACTGAGGTTTACTCGCGCAGGTGTGCGCCACGTTGTTGTTTAAATGAGGTGAATTTCTACAATGACAGATATAGACAAAATACTGTTGCTGTTAATCTTACTATCTGCAGTTTTTCCACGCTTACATACACGCACGCAGTTCCTGTCCCTCCATTTAGGAAGACAGAGGCGTCAGAGTAAACTGCAGACGTGGCTTCTACATTCAACGCAGACGCTGTCGCAACCAAACGGAAATTTTCTGTTTTCAAAGATGCCCGTGTACGCGTGGATGTAGAATCAATCAATTTAGCTGAAATTTACAATAAACACTCCTGAGGACACCAGGATTATCAACCTCTCTCTATATATTTTGGGTATTATTTTGATAACAATCAAATTATTAAAAATCATGTTTTTATGTATAATTGTTGATATCAAAATGAACAACGGCATTACGTCTACGTTATGTGTATATTGTTGATGAATGATTTTTTTTGTGGAGTGGCATTTTGGGGACGTTTGTGTTGTCATGCATATTTGTAAACAACAGTAGTGTCTGATTGCAGGCATCTGTTTTTGTTATTGTCATTTTGCCATGAGAAGTCAATATCGTCAACCTTATCCCAGCCTATGTTTGTAAGAAAAGATAAAAACATTTTTGCAAAAGAATTTACATAATTTCTGATTTGTTAATGTAAGAATTATGGATGTTAGTGGTTGCTTGAGAAATAGTAACAGAAAAAAGAGAAAAAAACAGAAACCAAAAAACCTGTCTAAAGACAGAAACTTCAAAGTAAACTTTTAAAACTATGCACATTTTAAATAGTTAAACACTAACCAAACAAATACTGTATGTGTATTTAAGGATATCTAGAAAACACTCAATCACCTCTCTTGTTTATCAAACAGTATTTAAATGTTGTTGAAATGCACTTTGCACCATGTATGGTGTATAGTTGAATTAGCTGGCAGTGCTTAGCTAACCTCAGCAGTACTAGCAAAAGTAGCCTTGGTTTCTTACGTGCTGGCATCCACGCCCTTACCCTGGTACAGAAATCTGTTGCACATCACTTCAGCTGGTTAGATATATTCCAGTTTATCTTGACAAAACTGACACATATGCACTTTGCATTATGTATGATGTTAGTTGAATGCAGTGTTTAGCTAACCTTAACATGCTAGCAAAAGTAGCCTTGGTTTCCCACATGCTAGCATCCGCGTCCCTGGTGTAGAAATTGGTTGCACATAACTATAGCTGGCTGGATATATTCCAGTTCATCCAGACAAAAGCCATGGTTAGCATGGCTCTGTCAGGACTGCAACCCTTCGTAAATGGTTCCTATATAGCACTTTTTTCTCTACCTGAGCCCTCAAAGCACTCTATACAGCTTGCTTCTTTCATGCATGCAAAGCTTTCTATCTAACATTCACACTGCAGTGAATACATTGGAGAGCAAATTGGGGTTAGTATCTTGCACATACCATTTTTGTATCTTGCATGAATCAAAGCAACAAAACTTCCAATTAGTACATAACCTACCCTACCTCCTGAGCTACAACCACCTCTAATCAGAAGTGGCCTTCATAATATCATTTAAATGATAACTGCCACTGTGCATTAAAATATAATACATGTAACTGAGTATTTCTGGAACTGGTGAGCAAAGGAAGCCTAGTCATGCACACCCGTAGTTAAAATTATTATATTTTAATGTCCGCTGTCTGACAAGACCTGCAACTTTGCTGAAAGTATGTTCTAACACCAGCAGCCTTCCTTTCTACCAGGTTTGTGTCCACACACCTGTGCAAAATGACATTAGGCATTGTTGGAGTTGAGGTTAGCAAGGCAGTCATCTACTAATTTCTGTTACTGACTATTCATCTAGTGGACTAATTGTGCATGACAATAGATCAGTCTAAAAACTGAAACAACATGATGTTCATGAAAACAATCATTCTAGACTAAGTTTCAAACCCTTCAGATTGTAGGCAGGAAACCAACTGAGAACAGATTACAAGCAATATTTGGACAGTTGCTCATTTGTTTTTCACAGATGGCTCGAGATTGATTGAGAGTTGCTATTTTGATGGAGGAAGAGTTGTCTGTAATTATGAGGAGTAAAATGGTGATCATGCAAGCAGATAATAAGATGAAAAAGTAATCTGTCAAGGACATCAAGATGATTGGATTGGGTTAAAAAAAATTACATGTTAGACTGAAAAGCATATGTCTTAAAGATAAGCATTAAGTTATTTGGATGATGAAGAAAATCCCTTTATGACTGCACAGGGTGCCAAGAATGCTCTCCGGGGTGTAGGCGTTCACGTTTCCTTGTCAAAAATCAAGAAAGTTTATATTGTCAGCCTCAGAAGATCCAGAATAAGATGCAAAAACAGAAAGGCCAGTAGTTCACAAAAACAGATGAAAAGGAAACCTAGAAAGTTATGGAATAAAGACATCCACTCGCTATCAAAATAGTGGGGGGAAAAAGTCATTTTTTGATGGTTTCACTGGTCGACAGGAGACTGTGGAGGTAATAGGATCGTGCTCAGATTCAGCGCACTAATCCTAAGAAAAGCCAAAGCAACAAAATAGCTTTGTGGAACTTGTCTGGAGTTCAAGTTGGGAATTTGTTTTGTTGACTTCTGAAACAGACACTCTCTACTTTTAATGATTAGTACTTATGAAACAGACTCTCTCTTACATTGCGCGTCTTTTGTCCTGTATCACTTCCGTCACCTCCAACCAGCTGCAGCAAAATGTTGCCCCTCCTTGTTCCCCTGGGGGTTCCTTCCTGTAAAAAAGGAGTTTTTCCTTTCCACTGTTGCCAAGTGCTTTTTCATCAGGGGTCATCTAATTGTTTGGATTACTTTCTAATATTGTAGGATCTTTATCTTAAAATAGAAACTGTCTTGAGGTGACTGATATTGGGAATTTATTTTATATAAATCAAATTGAATTGGGTTTTTAAGGTGCCACATGAAACAACATTGACATTGTGTTATATGTTATTGTACTGCAGAGTAAACAACATACTGATAGCTGTTTTCAGTGTACAATTACCTGATTTGTTATCAGTATTACTGTTAATAAGTAACATTTCTAACTGTTCTAGGACGCTCTTTGTGGGGGGGGTAGTTAATGATTAGGACCTAATTCCATATTAAAAATGTAATCTAAGAAAATATAATTTGCATGTATTTGTTGGTTGGTTTCACTCTGTTGCCTCAGAGAAAGAGGATCCTGTGTTCAAACCTGGGGAGAGTCCCTCTGTGCGGAGTTTGCATTTGTTTTGTGGTTGTGTGTCAATCCACAGCACTCTTGCCAAAGAGGTGGTTAATCTTAGGAGCTTCACTTCCTGGTTTATTAAAGGTTAAAAAAAACGAATGTTTGTCACTTAAAGTTTCACAAATTTTTTTGGACTTCTTGACCTTGTTCATTTAGGGACTTTTCACACTTTCTGAAATGTTTTTTTTAATTTGAATACATCACAAAAAGTGCTATTAAAAACCTATCTTAATAAAAAACTGAAATTTCAGAGAATATACTCTCATGCAAAGTCAGCATGTCCAATAAAAACATTATTGGATTTTGTTTGACTTTATGTTTATGTATGTTTATGTATTTTGAATCTTCAGATGCTCAGAGGGCTTATTTCTGTCACAGTCTGGCTGAGGCAGACTGTAAGGAGTGAAGAAGGTAGACCCAAATCCGGACACGCAAAATAACAAATTTTAATATTAACTGAAAAACGAGCCATTTATTAAAGGCTGGACTTAGTTCTTCCCATTGCTTTGTATTTCTTAATCATAATCTAAACTGGGTGAGCTAAACATAACAAAACCCTGGAGCATGGACGTAGGCATGTAGAAACCCGGCATGATTTCACAATCTTGGAAGCATTGCATGGAAACAAGGTAACAGACGCTCAGACAAGGAATGAATGAACACACAGAGTAAAAGCACACAGGAGGTGATCAGGGGAAGTGGAAACACACGGGGAAACAGCTGACACAAATGAACATAACGACATCATAGTGGAAGAGTAAAACTAAACACAATGAACATAGAAACACAAGACCTCTTCAAAATAAAACAGGAAACATGAGACACAGACATGACAATACAAACTTGACAACATGAAATCACAGACAAGAAATACATGAGACTAACCAGAAGACGTAAGTGAAACATAACTAGATTAAACTTGAGGCAACTAAATAATGCAGGGGTCCCCAGGGGTCCCGGTACCCGTCCGTGAGTCGTTTGGTACCGGGCCGCAAGAGTTGAGCCTCGGGTGTGAAATGAATGGTTCTCAGGGTTTTTATCGGTTTTTAACGTTATTTTCTTTATTGTTAACTTGGTTTCCCTGGGTCTTTTCCCATGTGTTATGAGTAAATCTTGTTTTTTTGGTACCGGTAGTTGTTTTATTTTGTTGTATTTATCCGCAACACCTTAAAGGCCGGTCCGTGAAAATATTGTTCGACATAAACCGGTCCGTGGCGCAAAAAAGGTTGGGGACCGCTGAAATAATGAACCTAGAACTTAACATTATCTTCAAAATAGAACAAAAGAGATCAAAAACCAAATGAAAGCATGGGTCACAGACCCAGCCGCTGACAATTTCTTTCTACAAACCTGACAAAAATTAAAACTGAATGTAGTTAGTACCTGTTACTGTATCTCAGAGAACCTAGATGTAATCCTGTGAGATCAAGAATCTGGAATACAGCTGATTCCAAAACAGTCGTTAGCACAAAGAAAGGAGGCAGATTCCCAAAGACAAGCCTGCACAAATATGAAACCAGCAGTAAATCCACTTTTCCACAGCATGTTTTATTGTGCAATGGAAAGAACTGCAAATTGTTCAGATAGTGCAGGGGAAATATCACCTGTGTTTCTCCCACACACCCATGCAGTACATACATAATCATTAGTTCTCTGTAATCAGCGGAGGCTTTGCTTTGTTCTTTCCTTCTGTAATTACTTCTCCTCGTACCGCATCAAGCAGCAGATTGAATCCTCACTGCTAAACAAGTTTCAAGAGGACACACTGAGAGGGATCCAGAGAGGGATCTCACACTTCCTAATAATTTCGGTCTGTCTCTCATCCCTCTTGTTTCTCTGTCACTGTGCGTATGACAGAATGAGGTTCTTGTATGACAGCTTGATCAAACAAACCCACAAACAGACTCGTGCGTTCACCATCAAATCTGCACAGACATTCAACACAATCACAGAATTAGACTCTGTTAAATTTGATCAAAAATATATACAATGTTTTCTTTTGTTATATAAATATTGCGAGATGCTATTATGCGACACACAGGCACTGGCACAGCCAGCAGGAGAGAAAATAGTTCCCATTGTTAATCTACAATCCTGTGGCCTTGCTTCTTCATTGATGGATTGATCCGACTGTGCTGCTAAATTAGCATGTTTTTCTCTAGATTTATTTTGTGCTCCTCGCTGTTTCACGCTTATCCCTCCTGTGTGTGCGTATGTCTGTGTGCGTGCACAATCATGGATATGAATATGGCTATCGAGGTGTGTGTGGGTGTGTTTATTTGCATTCGCATGCAAACTTGAGCGCACGTTTGTTCCCGTTTGTGCCCGGAGATGACATATTTCTTTCCGTGTGTGTTTCTTATGCAGGTCGTCCGTAGGTTAACTACAGTGATCAGTGCACTTGTGTGTGTGTGTGTGTGAAAGAGAGCGAGAGAAAGGTGGGGGTCTCAGGCGCTCCTGTGGTGAGATTGCATTGACCGCTGTGTTATTGCTCTTTAATTATCAATTACGGCAGCCCCCCATCCCGGGCAGGGCTGGGGGGTGGAGGCGTATGTGGAGGTGATAATGAATACAGAGCTGCCATTAGGACAGTAACCAGGCCTACCGTCTGGGGCTGTGGAGCCAGCGAGGAGGAGGTGGAAGAGGAGGAGGAGTGGGGTGGGCTGGCTGGTGTGCTAATGAAACAGGCTGCAGCTCAAGACAAAAGAAAAGCCACCAGCCTCCCTCTCCTTTTCTGTCCTCCCTTCTCTCCATCCCATCTTGATCCTTTCCATCATCTTTTTTTTTTATCTCATGCATTTTTTTGCTCCCTTCACATCCCACGCTTCAGACGTGTAGATCTCCTGCCACCCGCCCTGTAGACAAGCAATTTACACACATGCAAAAACGCACACAAGGGGAACACAAACAATGTCTGTATTTACTGAGGGGGTCATCTTTGAAGCTGTCAGATAATCCAATACAAACTGCATCCATTCTTTCAAAGGGTGTCATTACTGCGATTTTTCCCCCCTTTATCGCCGTGTTTGTCCTGTTATGGCAGTATTTTCATTGCACATAATCGGTGCAAATAAAGAAATAAATAGAAAAACATTCCAAGAAAAGAAAACTGAACAATGTGAATTTGCACTGTATTTAATTAAACTATTAAATTACAGTAAAGGATTGGAAGCTTGATTCTCCTGGATTAAACTGATATTTCAGTTTAATTTCATTTTCAATCCATTTCATCTCCAAAAGCAATTTCTTCAAACAGTACGATACCTTATAGACTTATTAGACTTACAGTCTAATACTGTCAGCTGTTTGCTTCCAGTACACTGCTATTTTACTGATCCAACTGTAACCAAACTGCATTATCACAGTAATCCAGTAATCTAAGTATAATGTTCTGTAAAATTACAGCAAAATACTGGAAGGGTGATCTTCCCGGATTAAACTGATATTTTAGCAAGATCAACAGTTTCCACATACAATATGACCTTTACAATTAAATACAGTTAAGTTTATAAATTAAATTAAACTCAGTTTTATTTCTGTACCACTAAATTTAACATCAGTCGCCTCAGGTACTGGAAGGTAAAGACCCTACAATTATAGTTTGGTCTTTATCTCACATTCTTCTTAAACTAAGATAAGCCATCAAAAGAAAATATACACTGCAAGCTGCACTGTAAGAAGCTTCATTCATGTTTGGCAATATTAAATTGGCAAACAATTGGCATTATTAAATTATTTTAGTGTACCTACTGTATCTACGGCAACAGCTTTTCACTTATAGAATATAATTTTTATGGTATAATGCTGCCAGCTGTTATTTTTCATTATACTGCTGTTTAATGACCCAACAGTAGTTTTATAAAGAGTTGATGACTGTAAAATGTATCTGTTTTTCCTCACAGAAAAACTCAGTTTTTTGTCCTTCTTAAACTGTACTATCAAAAGAAAATATTCCAGATTAATGAGATTATTTACTGCTCTTGGATGTTTAATTCGAACTAATCTGCTGTTTTACCATAGACAGTCAATCACTGTAAAATTCAGTTTTAGCCTAAATTCAGTTTGGTGCTGTTCGTAGTATGTTTACATGAAGGCTTCTGTATTGTTGGTAGCTGCATTCCCAGATAATTTCCCTGTATTTTTACACCTTTTTGTTTCAGTTAGCTGGTTTCTGTAGACGGTCCGTGTCACCTTTTTTTAGGGTCAGCAGGCAGGTTGACACCCTGCTAATTTTCTGAGAAAATTGAGGGTGGCTGTTAATGAGACGAGGGCTGTTTCACCATCATTTGTAACACCTTCCTTCCAGCCTGATCCGGTCTTATTTATAGTAAGACTGACGTTGGTATTGTTACCTGAACGAAGCAGTGGTGGGGAGGTTAACAGTTTTCATCTAAAGCTGCAATCCTTTACAGAGTGTTTAATGGCAATCACTCAAACAGCTACATTAAAAAACTAAAGTCATTTCATTTGCATTCATAGATGGTAAAAATAAAGTAGTGTTTGCTTTAACCTTCAGGAAATAAAGAATCAAATGCACTGCCTCGTGCATGCAGTCAGTTAATCATCCAGCCTGCCTGCTGTGTGTACAAAGAGATGCCACATGGCATTATGTCAGCAGCGCTCACATGTAAATAGGCTGTTTTATGTGGCTGACATGTAAATGCCATCATAGCAGCAGAGTAGAAAGCACCATGGGACAGGCAGCAAGGGCTTCCCTTTGTCCTTTCACTGCATGACAGATGAGAGCCGCTCCTAAAATGCAGCCGGCAATCACATCCTCTTTCTCCTTTTTAGAAGATGATACACATGAAATGTCTCCTGGAGGGGAAATGGGGAAAATAAACAGGAATAAGTGTGGCCCCTGCAAAGGCATACAAGTAAATGATTGAATTAGAAAAAGGCTACAACAGCCACGGGGCAATACGATAGCACATTTTCACGTAGAAGCACATCAGGGCGACACCATCCACGACGTAATTGAACGAATTTAAAACGGAGGAAACGTGACCGATAGCCAGCCACGCTCTGCTCTGTCACATGTGCTGTGAACCTGACTGGGCGACACGCCAGCTGCACCTGCTGTAAATCTGCTCCGGTACAGTCATACAGTGGCAGATAAAACAGTGTGTAAACCATGACCTCTTGTCCGGGAGCAACGTCACTCTAAACCTCTGCCTACCGAAAGACAATTAGTGAATATTCATATCCAAGTCCTTGAAACCTGAAATAAAGTGAATTCAATAGCCTGTGTTCAAATGTATGGTCTTAACAGGCCCCGTGAAAAAGAACTAAATAATAAAGACATTCCCCTACCGTGTTTCTGTATGTATTCACAGCATTAATTTTCTGTATCTTTGTCAGTTTGTTATTCAGAGTAATGACTCCTGCTGATAGACTCGGGCACTTAAAGCTTATGGCGATGTCCCCCTAACCTCTCGTTTCATTTAACGGACAAAGCACCGGGTTCCCGTCCATGACTTTACATGTATTCAAGCTTTTGTCAATAGACATTTTCATTAGGAGAAATGCAGGCCAGACTCAGGCTGACTGGAGTCTGAAGTCCACTCAGGTCTAGACATGGAGAAATGGAAAGTTTATTATCCTTGAGACCTTTATGTTCATATTGAATTTTTTTATCTGGCCTCATATTTAAAGAAAATCTAAAAGTCGAAAAGGGTTTTAATACAGCTCTGAATTTCTATATGATGACCCCTAAAAAATCCTTGTCCAGTTTGCCCACACAAATTTTAAATGTTTAATTTATGTTTCATTTGGGGATTTATCAACATTTCCTTCATAATAAAACACAAACATATTACACATAGTTTTTTAAAAAGTGATCCTGATCCTGTTTTTCCCTAAAATAGAGAGTCTAAATAAATGAACTTTGGCAGTTTCAAGATTGTGTCTGCAGTTCTGTTTGCTTGTGTGTAATGGGCCTTCCTCACAGACTGACTTCTCAGCACATTCATTTTAACCTGAAGTGCAGTAATTTTCCTGCTGAGTCACCAGGACGTGTCACCATGTGAGGTGTCAGTTACACTTTTTTCTTTCAGTCTGTACAGCGTTATCTCCCAGTCAGCAGACGCCTCATTCGGCCGACAGCAGTGAATTTTGAGAACCTGTCCAGTTGTAAAAATGTTTGGTCTGCTCTGTTTCATGTCGTGCAGGAGCAGCAGGTCTGCACTTCTAAATTAAGGAGAAATATATATCTATATCTATATATATAGATATATATATGCAGCTTTGGATCTGTGAAGTGTAGGAACATTTTCAAACTTTAAAGGGCAAAGAAGAAACATTATCTTTGGAGAAATGGGACAATAATACAGCCCCTCGTGCCATTTTTGGCTTCCTAATTTATCTCGCAAAAATAGAAACTCTTCAGGCGATGAGAGTCCACTGGGCTTTCAGTCACCGTGTTCTCTGAGAGCAGCAGGAGAGCATGCAGCCATGTTAAAGGTCGTGCATTCTCGTCTGAATGGAAGCTCTCCAATTCCCCCTAAACAAAGAGTATCACATCAGAGATTTTGCTTTAAAGGTCATATATGTAGCAATATAGAGAGAAAACTCATCTTATGGACAAAACCATCAGAGACAGAAAGTGTGTGAGGAGATCCTGAGCTGCAGTGGGAGTTAATTTTTTCTCTTCCGCTAAGACCCCCACCCACCCAGCTCCAGTGCACCAAAAAAACATAACCATACTTAGATCACTGGGAGTTTAAATTGCAAGGAACGGAAAGGCAGCGGGGGGGAGTCTGACCACACAGAGGACGTTTGAGCTTGTGTCCCAGCACCATCTCGATCTCCCACCAAGGACCAGACAGACAGTCCACCTGAGGGGAGAGGGATGAGCGGACAGCGGCTAGTAAAGCTGGATTTGATTCAGCCTGCACAGAAAGCATTATGGGAATTTCACCAGCATATAGGGGCTACAGAGACGTGATTGCACGCAGTCCAGTAACAGCCCTGGAGCGCTTTGGCTGCATGTGAAGCTGACTGGTCAAAAAATTGTACTGAACAGGAAAAGCAATGACCTCAGGAAAAATTTACGGTGAAAAGGGAGCAGCAGGGAAAATAAGCTTCAAAGAATTAAAAACAATCACCTTTGGTTTCACTTCACAAAGTTCTCTGCATATTATGACTTCTGTAGGTGGGACAGGTCAGATAGTTCTGTGTTTTGTGTTGCACCTACAGCATTAAAATTCATGATGTGCCAGGTCCATCGCTGCCATTGCTGCCATTGCTGCCATTGCTTTGTTCTGTGGGGAGAAACTGGTGGTAGCGGGAAATGTTTATCCTCAGCTTCCTGAAAGAAAGGCTTTCTGTCAAAAATACATTGAAGCTGAAAGGCTTTCAGACGCCAGGTCATGCAGTGCAACTCAGAATAAAGGCAGTGTTAAGAGCAGACTCACCTGTGAGACCGTGGTTTGGGGCCTCTGCAAAACTTAAAGTCAGACTTGACTTACTGTTTTTGATATCATTTTCACTTTTCAGATGCATCTTGCATCACAGCAACAAGATCCTGGCTTTCAATCTTTCGGCCAGCTGGGGTCTTTATGTGGGGAGTTTGCGTGTTCTCTCTGGGTATTCCTGCTTCCCCATACAGTCCAAAGCCATGCATGGGGTTGGGATAACTGGGGATTCCAAATTGGCTGTAGCCTTGTCTGTCTCTCTGTGTTAGCCTGTCTAGCGTGTACCCTGCCTTTCACCCTGTGACAGCTGGGATAGACTCCCCTGGAAGAAAATGCATGCGTGGGCTTGCAGTTTGATTTGAATTATGCTGCAAAACTGTTTGCTGTGCTTAAGGAAATGGCTATGATTTGTGTTCAAACGTGTATTAAAACAATTGTCATACATCAATGTTTTCCCCCTGGAAAATACATCAGCTCTACCTTTAACTAACAGACAGACGGCATGCCACACTGGGCAGGTTGCATGTTGTTCAGCTTTTGAAATTTCCCTTCTGTAGGGGAATTTATGGCTACAGTAGATGCTGACAATAGATATTATATCTCAAACATTACTGCCCTCTGCATACATGAAAGCACAGCATGTATGAAGAGGAAAAGAGACAAATGCAGAGTCTGCAGATGTATATTTTTTTCTCATTTGCGTCAGCTGAAAGAAACACTGGGTTGCGATATTATCATGCATTAAACTGCCAGTCAGACCTAATTTCTGATTTATTGAAAGTGACAGGAAGGAATCGTTCCAGCCTGCGTTAAACCCTTGGACACAACCAATGCAAACTGAGCTACAATACACGCTTCACTTCACACTTGAATATCGCTAATCATCTCTATTCATGGCAGCGCTTTTAGCACTTTTCTTGGAGCACTGCACACAAGGAAATAACTGCATAACAGTCTACATTCATAATCTGCCTACAGGTTAATACATACTTTAAAGTTAAAGACAGTCATGGTGCTTGAAGCTGTCTTGGTTTTGTTGTCATTTGATTAATTTTGAGTATTAGCACTTGTGGTACTTGAGTATTACTCAGTGTTTCGTTTTGGATTTCTGTTTTCTTTGTTATTCTAGTGATTTATGTAGTATTTATATATCTTGTAATATTCCTGCTTCTTTGATTCCTTTTTTAGTTGATAGCTTTCCTTAGAATGACCTCCACCATGCCAGGCTCCTGTTTTCTCCGTTTCCTGTTTGTGTTGGGTCCCTCTGTGTTGTTTCGTTCATGTTTAGTATTGATTTCCATGCTCATGTCTGCGGGGGAACAGGAGGTTTGTTAATTTCCTGTTTTATTTTAATAGTAGTCATTTTTCTGTTGTGTCATTATTTGGTTTTTGCTTCCTGTGTGTTCATTGTCTGAGCCTGTGTCTCATTCCTGAAGCTGTGCTTGATCCCTAATCAGCTTTCTGTGTGTGTACAGAAATAGTAAACTCTTCTCTGTTATTCTGTGTTGCATTCTGTTGCACTCGAGTTTATTCTTTGAGTTTGTGCTCTTAGATTCTTTTGGATGTTGGTTTTGTTTGTCTGTTTGCTTCTTGGACTTGTCTTCTGTTAGTAATCTGCCTCCTGCATATAACCGCTAAGCCCTACACCCCACATAACCTGACACAAAACATATCTGCTTGTAATGATGGGAAGGCACAACATTTATTTACACGATGATGTGTGCCACTCGTCATCTATGGATTGTTTTTGTGTTGTTCCTGCGTGGTCCAGTCTATCCTACACTAGAGGAGATAATAAAGGAAGCACTGTTAATCTCCTGCAGCTATTATTATGCCACACAGATAGGCGGGGTCACTACAGACAGTTAAAAACCTTCCCAAGCAAAACTGACTAATTATGTGCAATCTAGGACCTCCACTTAGTGGAATGCCTCCATCATCTAGTACACCTGTGTATTAATAGAAGTGAAACGGGTTATAGCCAGCGCCTTACTGACCACAGCCAGCTGTGCAGAATGACAACAACAAGTCTCCCTATCGCCATCTGTCTGCACGTGTTTCCCTCTCTTCTCCGCGCTGATCGATTAGCTGTTTACGTTTCTTTCTCTCACAGTCCCACACTGCTGCACGGGTTGCTCGTTTCTCTTGAACCTGCCTTGCTCTTCCCCTTTATCAACCCCTCCTTCTCTTTTCCTTTTCTCTCCTTCTTCTCTCTCACACGGACAGACAAAAACACCGCCACCCACCCCCTCTACACCCCACCCCTCTTACACGAGAAAAATAGAGTGGATGCTCGCGCTCGCTAAAGTGCCTGCAGAAAGCCTGGCCGAGGCTTTCATGGAGCTCCGTGAGCAGTAATGGGTGGGCAGAGCAGGGAAGGAAAAAAAACATGCGGCCCAATTTGGTCCGTGTGTCTTGTTACAGGAAATTGCATTTTAGAGGGGCAGCAGGTCCGTCTTGCACACAAGTGAAGGGTGAAAAGCTTCACGTACTGTTGTTTGTTTGGGAAAATAACGTGCGTGCAAGCGTACGTGTGTTATGTTACGAAATAGAAAGTTTCAGACGTGCGAGAGATAACATCTCCAGACATTTCTAATACCACAGGATGTTACAGATGCTTAGTATCTGCTCATCGCTCCCCTAAAGACGTCCTGTAACGCAGATTAGCCTTTTTGTTCTTTCACGTTGCTGCAGACGGTATTTTGTTCCTGTTTTTTGCTCCTACAATGTGCCACACTGCTCTTGTTTTTGTGCGCCAATGCCCGCAAGGCACGGCGACAGCGAGAAGAAAAAAGATGGGGAAAAACAGATTAACATGCAGCTAATTGTAACGGAAGCAGCATCTCCCTCACGCCATTGTTTTGCCCCTGCGCCCGTTTGGATGCCGCATAAAGACATAATTCCCCTAATGTGAGGTATTTGTAACGCTGCCTTTGTTGGCAGCAGGTCGGCTGGCGTATCGCTCCACTCTGAGAAGTCTCTGCCAGCCTCACACTATCCATCACCCGCATCCATGCCAGGCGGGCCTCAGCACAAATGATCCCGTACCCGTGCAGAGGCCTGCTCCTCCGGGACAGCAGCAGGAGTGTTTGTGTGTGTCTGCACATGTTTTGTGCGTGTGTGTGTATAACTCTGTAACCCTGTTCGTTAGTCGTCTCATTGTCACTGTAAACAGCTCTCTTTTTGTCCTCCCACAAGCCACAGTGCTGTGTTTTTACAGGCCAGAAAGTGCTCATTACTGTTGCAACCTAAACCTTCACTGTATACAGATCACTTCCACATTCCACATTTCCACAAATATTCTGAAAGTCATTTTTAGAGCTTTGTTAGTGAGCGTTTTACTGAGTTTTTATTTTTATATAGACTTTGCGTTACATCAAAGCCAAAACTCTTAATTTAACAGTGAAGAAAACCTTAATCGGTCCTTTAAACCGCAACAAAAGAACGCATTGTGTCAGATCACGCTGCGATGAAGGTTCAGACCTTTAACTTTAACTGCTTCCTTCCTCTGAAGGCCTCATTTATATCAGCGCTTAGCTCGCCGGCGTTCTTCACATTTTTTGGCACCGCCAGTCCGTAACTCGGTCTGCGGGGTCCAGGAAAAGATGGGGTTAACCCCGAAACGCTGTCTTCCAGCCTTTCTGATAACAGCCAAGCAACTGTGAGGCTGCTTTGTTTCCAAGAAATAAGTAGGAAGCAGAGAAGGATGCGTCAACACAATGGAGAGGATTCTCGCAAAAACACAGTCACGTTAGCATTAGGGTGTGAGCATGTGCTTGTGCCCGTTTGTGTATACATTGGTCTTATTTACCGTGTCAGCACCAGCTTTACTTTTCCCTCCCCTCCTGCCCTGCACGCTGCTGTCTCCACCATAAATGCCAGCAGTCAGGAATTCATCTCATTCACAGCGCCAGCCGCAGTATTTCCCATCCCCCTGTCAAAACACAGCCGATCCAGCCTCACTCACCTCCTTGTTTACTCTGCTGTTTTATTCTTCCTCGTCTTCGACGTACACATGCAGCTCTGGCCGCGGCGGAGACAAACACAAATCTGTGCGAGGACACACCGTACAGAATGGTAAGCTCGTATTTTAAACTGGGCTTAAGCACTATGTTTGTCACAGAGGTTTGAGGTTTGTTTGAGTGCAAACTAACCTCAGCCATCCACTTTTTTTAATCATAAAACAGCTCTTATTTTCTACATTCACAAGGCTGAATATTTGTCCTGGTTTTCAGCTGAAGAAATGCTTTTAATTGATTGTAAGAACAAACTTGTCCAATAAATCCCCTTCAAAACTCATAATGAAATAAAATAACATAAAAATCCGTCATCAATTTCACAAAATTGGGCCGTGATTTGACACTGACATTTTCTTTGCTGGAAAATAAGACAAACAACCAGCCAGATATGTCTCGTCTCAGCCTTCAGTTTTCAATTCTGCCTCTTCCCCAAAGGAAATTAACTGACAGATTCCTCCTGACAGACAGCTGTTCCTCCCACTGTGGGTCTTCTTCATAACCTGCACCTACCAAAGACACCCCTCTCCTCCGCACACCCACCCACAGACACACACTATTCCCAGTTACTCCCTCCCAGGAGAATAAATCTGCAATCAACTGAGCCTATAAATAGCTGTGGCACACTTCACTGCTGCTGCGGCCCCCCTGCCCTTCTCAAAGAACTGCACACACACACACACACACACACTTTCTCACTGAAGCTCTCCACCCCTTATCCAAAGCAGGGCACCCAGCTTCTCTTTGCTACTCTGCTACCTCCTGGTGACGTTATGTGCTGATATTTCGGCAAGCAAACACATTAACAGAGGCTAATTAAAGTAATTTGTCCTTCACATATCTGCACATTAGTCCTAATAGCTTTAAGGCAATTAAAAGCCTCGACCGCCAGCCATATTAGCCATTCCATCTGAATCGCTGTGCTTAAACCCTCGGAGAGAGCCGCTAAGGCTACACTAGGCTAACACTAGTTATTGGTAGCCAGGGCTAATCACCTCATTAGTCAGCAGGCTTAATGAGATGTGTTATTTAAGTAGATACTGTATCAGGCAGGGGGGAAGCTGTTCCTCTGGAGCTAACGCACAACAGAAAAAGGTTTTTTATCTTCATTAATAACACATACAAATCTACAGAAAACAGATTTTATATTATTCGTCAGTCTGCAAAATTCACAAAAAGCTCCACAGAGAGAGATTTGCTAAAATAATTTTGCCCAAGCAGCAGAATTTTTTTTAAAGAAATTTAAAAAATAAACACAACAGTGATCTTAAAATACTGAATTTCCCGTTTCACTGGATTTTATTTTATATGCACGTCATAAATTGTAAACAGTAAAAAAATCAATGAGTAGCTCTTTCCAGGCTCCTCTCCTCGCTTCTGAAAGTTAGAAATCTGGAAATGGTTTTGGAAAGTAGAAAGGAAAAAGCAGCTACCGCTGGGATTTAAGACTCGGCGTTTGCAGTCATTCATAGTGCATCTCAATGTCCACTCTTTCCCCCGGTGCAAGACCGTGCAGGAGAGACTGTGACTGCCAGGGATGTTTTCTGGGCCTTTGTTGTGAGGTTGAACACTCAAAACTTGAGTAACTGAGGTACTGAAGAGGAGGGTTGATGCTGAATACCTATATTTTTAAGTAAGATTTGACTGTGGGCTGCACAGAAAGAAAATCCACAGTCGACTTTATTTACAAGGACATTTAAAAACAGCAGCTTTGACCAAAGTGCTGTACAGCTAGATGAGGAAAATACATAAAACAAGAAAACAGATTTAAAAACATAAAATAACAAAAGATCAGCCAAGGTAAAAAAAAAAAAGGTACACCTAGAATAAAAGTGGCTTTTTGAAAGTGTCTAATGTTGGAGAGGTCCTGATGTGACAAAGGCCCCATCTCCTCTGTGTTTTAATCTGGATCTCGGGACATCAGGCCTCAGGGATGTAATGGGGATGTAAGGATGTGAAAGTTATTAGTCACTTTGTTCTGAAAGTATTTCATGCTGCTCTCTCTTGTGCTACGTGTTAGAGCAGTAGTGATCTGAAGGGTGTACGATGACGTGGGATTAAAGGGTTAGATCAGTTTTCATCGTCATGAAGGTGCCTCTGTTTTTACCTGGCACCGTCACCGTGGTAACTTATCCAGAGCAGGTTATGTTCTGAGTTTTCCTTTAAAATTGTCTGGAAATGCCACAATTTCAAATTATTTTATTTGTACAATCCTTTAAGTGGTGTACAGATTATTGCTGAAGGAATGTATTTTGTAAATGCAGATGCTGCAAGTAAAACCACAGATTATAAAACTGATTGGTTGCATTTTTATGCTGTTTATCACCCATTCAGTCAACAGAACAAACTTCACTTTGATCTCGCCACAGACTGAAGGGATTTCCATGCCTCCGTTATCATGCGGCAGGGCGTCACACCTGAACGCAGTGACTAACCTGCGATGTTTAAATGTATGCAGGTTAAAATTTCAGAGGTCTGATAAACAGCTGACCTGTAAGATCTAATAAATGCTCTCTCCTCTGTGTCCTCGTGACGCTCGTGAATTCACAAGATGAATCATTTTCTGCAGGATTACTATCTCGTCTCATTGGCAACACAAGTGTTGCCGTTTACTTGCACAATTTTTAGATCTCTATCACCTGTCTCTGTGATAATCTCTCTGATAGGAGTAGATGACGCTCTGTTCAGAAGAAGAGTCACATGACACCCCAAACGTGGCCTTTCAAGCCTGAGATAACAGGGAGCCGTCATTGTGATGCCCGTTATTTCTGACTAGGATTTTAGGTTTTGTCGAACAAGCTCACACATAGATAACTGGGCTATGTGGAACTTGCCTCACAGTACACTCTGATTGCCACATTTATTGACACCAGACATTTATTTGCATGCTTTAACTTTAAGCTGAGTGAAATTTTGCCCTTGCACCAGGCATGCAACAGTCTCGGTGCACTTTGAGATGCTGCAATTAATTAATAACTAGCTAATTACCCTAACACTGACATCTGTCTGACCACTTTATGTTATAATTCTACATGCATGCTTAGTCATGTGACTTAAATGTGACGATAATACATGAGTGAAACAATCAAGGGTTACTTGAGCGTTGAGCGCTCGCCGTTTGGTTCACTTCACCGAACAGAAAAAGCATTAAATTCTTGGGATCAGGTTTTTAATTTGCATGCCAAATGTAATTTTAAATAAACTGAATATGTTATTTTGAAAAATTACATCTTTTTAAAACTTAGGTACTAAATATACTCTAAAATGGCAGTAGCATCCATAATCGTCTCGCCATTTCTCAAAGGAAACAGAGCTCAGAGTGACTTATTGATGAGCCTTTCCATTGACGACACTGCTGAATTTAAAATCAGTGATTGTGTTTGTGCGCAGGTGCTTTGTATGTGCAGGTAGATGCGTGTGACACTCAGCGAGTGTGTGTGGTTACTGCTACCAGACCCCTGACCTTTCCATGTCCTGATAGCATCCCCAGGGAGAGAGGGAGGAAACGACTGAGGAGGCAGGGAGGGAGGGGGTAGCTGGTGGCTGGGTAAAAGGGGGTTGCAGGGGGCTTTGTTTTTCTAGCGCAGGCCTTCACGTCACCGCAGCCGGAGCTTTGAAGAAACAGCTGGAAATGTGCCCTTATGACTTGTGAGGACTCATTTGTGGTACAAAAGGAGATAAAACTGAATCATGTCACAGATAACTCTCTTTTAGGTATGACTTTAACTTAGAAGGGAAGCACCAGCTGCTGACAAAGCCAGCTTTTAGAGAAACCTCCTTCAGGAGAGAGGAGAAAGCATTGTGCGCACCTACATGGTGAAAGCAGTCCACTGTGTTGATGCCAGATTTAATTGTCAGGGGCAAAGGAGAGTGTAAACTGCACGCTTCGCACGCAATAAGTGCTAGTGTGTTAATGGAGGTTTGAGGCGGTGGGGGGTGGGGGTGGGGGGGGTTCTGGTGCTTCCGACCCGCAAATCACATCACCTCCTCCCCTCCCTTTCCTCCCCCATCACGCGCCCACCATTTGCTCATCCATCACCATCGCCTCTAACTCCCCGCTCCCCTCTGTCTTCCATCACTCCACCCAGCCAATTTAGTCCTCACTCATTTTTCTCTCCTTTTGTCCTCCGTACTAACCTCTCTTTCACTCCTTTCCCCCTCACCTGCTTTCTCCTCGGCGCTCGTGTGTGATCGCCAAATTTGAGCTGGGTCTGCCGTCAGAGAGGCCGTTGAATGACAGCTCTGCCTGCGTGTGTGCCGTTTTTATTTTCCTGTGTCCGTGTGCATGCAGTCTGTTTGTGAGCAGGGTTTTCTTTTTTAATAAAACAAAGCAATGTGTGTGTGTGTGTGTGTGTGTGTGTGTGTGTGTGTGTGTGTGTGTGTGTGTGTGTGTGTGTGTGTGTGTGTGTTTAGACTCTGTGCTGGTAATAAGAACCGATGACATCCAGAGAAAAAAAAAATACAGCCGGGCTTCACCATCTGTCTTTCCTTAAACCTGATACTCCTGAGCCACCTCAGTCTCTTTCTTTCCCAACTCTCCACACACACACACACACACACACACACACACACACACACACACACACACACACGACCCACACACACACACACACACACACACACCTTTCGCCCGCACCACCAAACTACCTCTAATGCTGCCTTCGGCCATTTTCCAGGAGTTTCTGGCTAAGCTGTGGCATCCAGACTCAGAATTAAAGAGCATTAGTTATGACTGCAGGGTATAGCAACCTTGGCCCCAGCCGGTCATGTTCATGCCATTTCAACAACAAACACGCAAATATTATACCCGCCCGCCCCTCCCACCCCGCACCCCCCTCAGTCCCCAGGCTCTCTTTGCCACTCATTAACCCTGTCACGTTTATGGTATGAATTAAATGATTCCAGCGATGCATCCCCACGCACCAAGGGATCCACAGCCAGACCTCGCTCTACCCCCTCCTTCCCTCCTTCCCCTCCGCTCAAGGCTGGAGGGACGGCCCGAGGCACCGCTCTGCAGCCTCATTATTACCAGCACGGTGGTCGCTGGCTGCCACACTGTTGTTTTAGCATGTCCGAGTGTGTGTGTGGAGTCTCTGGTGTGTGCCTGTCAGGGTCCGGATGTTTGATGTTTCAATGGAGGCAGCATCGTTGGGGAGGCTTGCTTGTGCATAGAGGTGTCAAAACTGGTACAGTCATTCAAGTGTTTAGTAATATATATATTTTTATATATATATTTTTATATTACCATATATTTGGTTTATTTGTTTCTTGTTATAGAACAGATCCTTGTCACAGTAATTCAAATCATTTTCATTAAATGTTTGAAGTTTAAGGAACTTAAAACTTTTATCTTCACTTTAAGCACATGACAGGTTTTTCTGGCAAACCTCTCTGGCACAGACGCAGCAAAGCCATGCTGTTTTGTTAATATTTTATTTGTGATTTTGCAGAGCAAACTACAAAAAGCTGCAAATGTTTAAAAGGAGATGGAGCAGATAAACTGTTCTTTCAGAAATGATGGAACAGTAAAGGTCCGTTACTGTCCCTGTAGGTTCAATCTACACAATTTTATGCCTTCAGGCTAATAATTGGACTGTGCTTGTGGGCCACAAGGGCACAGACACTCACCAAACACTTCATTAGTTACACTTTGCTAGTACTGGTTTGAAGCCCCTGGAAACATTCCTCAGAGATTTAAGTCCATGTTGACATGATAGCTGCTGCACGACCACGATGTGAACCTGCTGTTCCACCACATCCCATAGCTGCTCTGTTGGATTGAGAGCTGGTGATTGTGGAGGCCATTTAAGTATAATGTCATGGTAAAGAAAGCTTTGTGATATGGAGTATTGTTCTCCTGGAAGCAGCCATCAGAAAATGGGTACAGTGTGATGATAAAGCGAAGAACATGGTCAGCAGGTCAGCAGGTAGGTTATTATATTTAAATGCTGCTGAGGCACTAATGGGTCCAAAGGGTGCTAAGGAAATGAAAGAAAAGCAGTCTGGCTGTTCTCTTTAAATAAGTACAGGTTCCACAGTTCAGTAAGGTTTCTTTTCAACAGATTAAATGCAGAACACCTACAGCTGAAATCCCTGAACTGGTGCCAAGATTGTCTGTGGAGTGATTGCGACATTTGCATGAGCAATGCATAACATTCAGCTTTAACTCGCGTATGATTTGCACTTTGTTTACTTGCAGGAGTATATTTAGCACCTTTGGATGTTCATCTTGTTGCAGTCTGTTCTGCTTTTACAAGGTTTCCTTTCATTTGCACTTCACAATCATGACTGTACAGTTCAGGTGCTTTGATCTTATGTAACTATTTGCACTAAAACAAACAAACAAAGAGATTAAATACTAAAAATCACAAAAATCTAAATATTAATGGCTCTGATTTAAACCTTGTCTTGTTTAATTGTGGGATTATTGTTTTTTAAACTGACTCTAGTTATTAATACAACATTGGAAAGTGATAAAAAAAAAGGAAACTAAACATAATCAATTATTTAAGTAAATTTTATGCTTTTTAAGTCAAGAATAAACTATAGGACAACAGTAAAAGTTAAGGTATTAAAGATATTTAATTCATTTTGTTTGGGAAAATTATGGAGGCTGTTGAAATTCTTAGAAATTAATCATTTTGACCCTCGAGTGTTAATGGAGGCTATTTGAAAATCCTTTTCATTATTGTGATTGCAGATCAAACTATCGTTTATGTGTGTTCTCTCTTCTTTCTTCTTTTTCCAATAATTTTTATTGATCATGTTTTTCATTCTCTGGCAGAGATGAACTTTTTGTTTATATTCTTTTATGCCATAAACTGCAGGTAAATATGAAACGTTTGGATTTGCTCACTTAACTCTAAATAATAACATCCAAAACAACAACAAAAAAGATCATTTACAGTAAAGAAAATGCAAAACCTATAACATTAATGCTTAATTTTTTTTATAAGTAACCAGTTCCTGTATTTTCCCACTCAGGGGAAACTTCACATGATGGAATGATGTGTCTGCTCGCTCCTGTAGTTTCTGGTTTATTTCCCCCATGAACCAGTTTCTGTTGGAAGTCTCTTCCTCATAGGCGTTCAGTGGTTTTCCATATATAATGTTGCATATTATGTTACCTCAAAATATAAATGGACTGTAGATGACGTTTGGATTGAACTGACTTCCAATTCCAATGAAATAAAAATTTGAACCCTTAATCTGCATCCTGACCCCTACTCTGGGTCTACAGGGAGCAGTTTGATGGCATGATTTATAACAGCGGAGCAAAAAAACAAACAAAAAAACTGAACAATTATGATTGAACTCAGTCATATTAGTAAGCTGTACTTATGTTTTCAAATTCAGCAAGTTTGCATGATTATTTTAAGTTCTGGGACCTAATTAGATTTTCTTTGACTTTTATTTCATAAAAATAAAACTTGGATTTTTTTTTTTTATTGTTAATAACTGAACTAAAAAATATTCAGTGTGAAGTTCGACATGCCAGAAAAAGTTTGAGAACCACTGATATAGACAGTCACTGAGGAAAACATGCAGCGGAGATGTTACAAAAGCCTCAGTAACACAGCAACAAGAACAAAAATCGGGCGCTTGGAGTCGAGGGTGACAAGCTAAAGGAAAAATGAGACCTCCACAGCGAGGGAATCCGGTGGCTCCGTTATGCTTTGGGGGGTAATTTGCTGGTGTGGTTTGTTTGCACTTGTCAAAACTAGAGAAAGGCAACAGAAAGTAGGAGCAGGTGCTGGGAAAGAACAAGCACAGGGAGCTATCTCCTCCAGGATCACACTGCCTTCATCGCTGTGTGTCCCTGAATGTTCTGATGCATGCAAAAATGATGTAAATCATATGCTATGGCCTTCACAGTCACCGATGACCTTAGGATGTCCTGTCTTTTGTAGAGCACACTGAAGCTGCTCTGGATTCATGTGGAGACCAGAACTGGACCAGTCAATGAGTCCAGTTAGTGTTCTCAGGTGTCACCATTTGTGGACAGCTGGAAAAATGTGATGCAGCTCTGCTGCAACCTTCAGGTTAGTCGTCTGCGAGCTGGAAGGTCGGTGGTTTGATCGCCGTCTGTCGAAGTATCTTTGGGCAAGACTCTGACCTCAAGTTGCTTCCAGTGCATCTGTTGGAGTGTGAATATTTGTGTGATGGTTAGAAAGTGGTTGAAGGCACAGAATGAATCATTGTGAATGGGTGAATGTGACTTTGAGTGTTTAACTGGAGTAGAAAAGCATTTTATAGTCAGCAAAATGTTTTACTGTAATCATTTGCTCCACCCCTCCTGTAGGTAGGTTTCCAAAAACACTTCAGCGGCCGTATTCGGACAAGTAACAGGAGGCAAACCTTAATTTGTGTGAACACACCAAAGACTGATGTTCCCATGGTAACAATCAGTGACACCTATTTTGACTAGTGGCACTTATGAAGAAAACAAAGAGGAACCGTGGCTCACGATTTGTGGTCTGTCAACATTGTTGTGGAGAGAGAAATGAGAAGGTCGGGAGTTTTTCGACACTGCAGTAACTGCAGCTGTCCTGCCACGTTAAAAAGCCACAGCTTCTCTGCAGGTCTGCTCTTCACTGAGACTGACTCAGGAGGAATTTTCCTACACACCGTTTACTCTTGTTTATTCTTTTTTTAATCCCAGGGTTTTTTTTAATTATTATTATTGCTGTTGCACTGAATTTTCCGAGTAAAACGTCCTTGTAGCTGTGGGATTTCTGCAAAGGTAAACAGAGCTGAGCACTAAGACGTTTGCCACCCAGACTGCCATTAAATTACCTAGACTTCACTGTACCACAGTCCTGCTCAAGATAGTAAATGACTAAACTTTGTGTGGATGAATGGATGAATTTAGAGTTCTATCTGAAGGCAGAGTGATTCATCTGAGCCGTAGCCAAAATCTATTTTAGTGAAACTGGCCTCGAGGCTTGGACTGCGTTCCTCTTCGGGCTCTTGATCCAAAATTAGTTCAATTCTGGCTGCAGCTACACAAGTTCTTAAAAATATGGAAACAACCATATACCACCATCCCCCTTTGTCATTCTCTATACCCAGTTATGTGTGTGTATGTGTGTGTGTCCATGTATATGTAAGTGCAGTCAACGTGAAACTCTGCCTCCTTAGTGAAGCAGTGGCTTGACACGTGTTGGGGTAATGGCACTAATATGCTCATAAATCGAAATCAGCCTCACAGTGTCAACATAAAAGAGAAGGAGAGAGGTTTTGCATGCGTGTGTGTGTGTGTGTGTGTGTGTGTGTGTGTGTGTGTGTGTGTGTAAGTGAGCATGTAAAGTCTCAGGCTGCCAACAGTCCAACGAAGCTTATCAGCTGAATCATCCTGTCCTGCTGCCGTCTGTTTATGGCTTTAAGCTAACACATACACTTTCTTGATTTCCCTCTGATAAGACACTGCTCCTCCTGTTTGTGCGTGCGTGTGTGTGTGTGTGTACACGTGGAGGTTGTGTCAACCGAACTCACTGAGACTGCTCAGTGCTGTTAACCTGTGTGTCCTCCTTATTACGACCCGTATCCATGTTGCTATGAATGAAATGAGAGGAGGCAGATAAAGCAGAAGGAGGGATTTGCATGTTAAAGCCTCCCTCTCTGCCCCCCCCCCCAATGAAAGCCGAGGTTCACATACCCCCCCCCCCACCCACACACACACACACACAACAACACACACACAATACACACACACACAGATAGAACTCTAAATTCATCCATTCATCCACACAAAGTTTAGTCATTTACTATCTTGATACACACACACACAGACACACTCACCGTATCCCACTTTCTGCAGACAAGTACACAAATCTGAAACAAATACCTGAAAGCCTGCAGGGCGAGAGGAGGAGAGAAGAAGGGAGACAGACACTCGAGAAGGGGAATTTCAACATCCCTTCAGAAAAGATAGATTTCATGTCACTTTTATTTATTAATGGGAAGTTGTATCGTTTGTTTGACGGATGCCTCTTCCCAGCCCTTGTAAAGTTATCCACAGAGAGCAAAAGAAAAAATGTGAAAATTACAAGACTTGTAGTTGGACCTTTTTGTGCTGCGTTCAAAAATGCGATCCCACCAAGTGACTGCTTTCGGTAGGATTTATTTTGAGGTTACGTGTGTGATATATGGGTGTTTGGTGTGGTGCATTTGATTAAAATGGTTTACACATTATGATTACCCCAACATTTTTGAGGTTTGTGGTCAAACCGAACCCCTCTCGAGGGAGCGTTGGCCGATTGTCTGGTGTTCATGGTGGAAATGATTTAACGCTGGAAGCAGGTTTTAACTATCTCGTGTTTTTCCAACATCGTGTGTTAATAAAAACACAGAGCCCTATTCTGTTTCAGAATGGATTTTCCATAGTGGAAAATTTTAAGCTTGAAGATTTCTGAAAAGCTATGCCGCAGGAAAAAAAAAGGAAAAAGGCATGAGGCTGCTCTGGGGTCAGCATTAGCCGTGTCAGATACAGGCCATCCACTCAGCTGAGTTATTACACTAGTAGTCTGTCAGCATTACAGAGGGCAAGACATATATAATATTATTTATTATTGTCATGAAATTTGATTATATTAAAGTCAGATAAAAGAAGTCAGATAAAAGAAGGAAAGCTGTAATATTTTATTAAAGGAGGCAGTATTTTAAGCATAAGCGTGACATTGCTTTGGACAATGGATTTGGCAAGGAGTCAAGAATTCTTCCCCTCCAAAAATTTAGGACATTTGAATTTCATGTCCTGCAATTCTCCATATTCAAAGGTGGTTTCACAAAGGATGTAGTGTATACTGTACTCCAAAAAGAATTATTGCCAATGGTGCACAGTGCACGACAACACTGTCGCTGCACTGTGCAAAATGCAGAAACTCTCCCAGGAGTGCTGCGATGACTGCCCATCCAACCAGGCGTCGAGCCGATGACACAGAGGCAACATGAAGGGAAAGTAAATACTGGACGCATTTAGTGACGTTTGAGTTTGTGGCAAGGTGACAGGAGGAAAGAGGTTTCTGTCGTGGCATGTGTGTTTATTAAAAGTCACGTAGCTTGTTGTAGTGAGCTTAGATTTCTTATCTGTTCCTTCCATCACCTTAACGATCCAATAAAGTTCCGAAGAGGCGCAGAAAACATTCACCTCTGTGGGAACAGTGAGATGAAGCCAGCTGGGAGTGCATGCCAAGTCCTTCAAAAAAGTCCCATAACTATGCAATACTTCCTTGACTCTGACTTTGATGTCCTCACAGCGACATTGTGAGAAAGAGACACGAAACTCAATTAACCCTGAACTGAAAACTATGGAAGGATTTGGCAGCAGCAAAGATGGTGGAAGCGCAGCCAAAATCCTTCAGCTTGTCAGCTTTGTTGAAACACCTTCAGGTGACAGCAGTAATTATACTATACTAATTTTAATAAAAATAGCATTCATAGAATCACAAATCAAATCTAGTTTTAAAAAGTCATTTTAAAAAGATTTGTGGTTTTGCGCTACAATAAGCTCTGAAAAGCTTTTTCCCACCTGGAAGTTGCGCCTCCACCGCCATCTTTGCTGCTGCAAAATACTCCTTCAGCTTTGAGCTGACGGTTTTTGCAACACAATGACTCTCTCATTTCTGGTGTCATCATAGCTTTATAACTATTTATTCCAGTGCGAATCGCAGCAATTTTCTCCTGAACGATGACGCTACCACTAAGATAAACCTTATCTGGAACATCTGCTGGGACAGCAGTATATGCAGTCGAAACAGTTCTCTGCAGAAAGTCTCACTTTTTACCAGTTATTGTAGAATCTCCTCTTCTGCAGTCTGACCATCTCTAAGCTCCTGTACTGACATAAAAAAAAACAACAACAGACTCATACACTGACTTGTAACCGAGCACCACTGCACGCACCAACTTACAAAAATCAAGAGGTTCCCAATAAGCTTTAACTTTTGGTGTGTGCACCATTCACGAGTGCTGAAATAGGAATCATAAATTAGGTTTTATAATGTTTCTGGTATAACTTCCAGGTTTTTTTTTTAAGTGTACTAAAGTGTACTACTTACAAATTTGTCAATTCAACTTTAGAGCCAAATCACAACAAGGAATGTGCTGTGTATTTTAAGGTTAAGACTCAACAATAAAACAGACAACAATAACAATAACATGCAATAACACATTAAATGTGTTATGACACTCACTTCCTTGGCCTATGATGGTTTATTCCTCCTTAATAAATATTTACAATGCTTTTGGGGGTGACTTGAGGCTGACTCAAAAAGTAGGTCCTGTGGATTCCTATGTTGAATTGGCAACACAACAAAAATAACAAAGATAACAATAAAACTGTTATCTTTTTTAGCTAGCTAAAAAAATTGACCTGTACCGGCTGTTTTTTGCTATGCCCCCATCACAGGTCTGGACTGTGATGTTTTTGTGGGTTTTTTGTTTTGGTTTTTTTTTGGGGGGGTTTGAGAGGGGGGGGGGGGGGGGTTCCTCGGGTGTCTCCACTCTGCCCGTATCCCAATAGTATATTTAAGTCTTGAGTTTTCTTCTGTTCTTTGTTGTGTCATCCAGTTCAGTCCAGAACCAATAGATGACGTCATAGTGGCTATGTCCGTCTTTTATGTACAGTCTGTGTTTTCCCCTGGTGCCCGTCAGACCCAGTTCTTTCTTGGTACCTTTTGAAAACCAGCCCACATTCTGAAACATCTGTGAACCATGACTAGTAGAACATGAACTGTTTTGTGGAAAAAACCGAGACTTGCTGTATCCCCTGCCAGCTACAGGCTTAGCAATTTTGTGGAGCTTTTTGGCACCAGCAGCATTTTTTTTTTAAATATATCAAAATGTAGAAAACGATTATGAGAAACACACAGACACTGACAACTATATTTGTTTAGTTTTAGCCTTGGTCACAATTTCTAACAGTTTAAGATAAAGTCCGAAAGATGAGTTTAAACAGATAATAAACTAGTATCCAACACAGTAAAGGGGAAATGCCCCTAACTTCTTCAAACACAGTGAAGCTGTACATATTTTACAGTTTTATATCTGATCTCAACTGTCTTAGGCCCATAAATCAACTTCTCACAGAACTTATAAGGGTTAAAACATGGAGGAGCTTTACTATGTGTGTGTGTGTCTTTGCGTGTCCATGCATTGTGTGCATGTGACTATGCTTATGCATGTTTACTTTATGCAACAGCCTTTGGCCGTTAACGCTCTCCTCGAAAGCTCTCTTCTGAACTTTAATTAACTTCAAACACACACAGACATGTGCTCACACACAAAGATCCACATGGGCATACAAAACACCCCAGAGAGTCCAGCGGATCAAAGAGAGCCAGAGAACGAAAACAAAAATATTTCTCTGTCTGAAAAGGGGAACCTGCTTCCAGTAAAGCGAAAAACAGACGGTAAATATTGTCCGTGTGGACGGGTGTGTGTGTGTAAGAGAGAGAGAGAGAGACCTGGAAGATGCTTTGACTCACCACTCCTCTGAGTCATCACTAACAACGATGGAAGGATACACACAGAAGGGCAAGAAATGTGATTTGGACTGTGAGGGAATAGTGACAAAGGCCAACCCTCTCCACACACACACACACACACACACACACACGCACACACACACACATCAGAAAACAGTGCAGCATGTGAGTGTGCACATGTGACTCTGTGCTGCAGTATGGAGTGTGTGTTTATGCCACACTGAGCACGAACACTGTTTTTGTTTGTGCACTGTTGCAGTGGGTGGGATGACTGTCCTTTAGCCAGATGTCCCTTCACTCTCAGCATCACTGAGCACAGTCACATGGTGACAGGATGTCCAGAAATCAGCTGCATTTTGTGTGTTTTATTTATTTATTTGCCGATTGAGATAGACAAAGAAATAAATGAGAGATGAGATGACAGATGGTGGATATTGTGGAGCTTAAAAAGCTGGAGTTAAAGCTGTGCTGATAATTGGTGCATTGACTCAAGGGTGAAAGGTGTTGGGATTAGGCGTGGGTGAGAAAACTGATTAGTGTAAGAACAATGATTCCTATTTTCTGCAACAGAAAAAAGCAAACACTATCAAAATGCACAAATAACAATAGACTGTATTTAGAATTGTTTTTCCTAGTCTTATTGCAGCTGATTGTGGGAGTCTTTACTGCACAATGCTGACATTTACAGGCTTGTTAACTTCTTTCCCTGTGAGTGTACCTCCTCACACCTGTACCTGGGAGTGGATCTGAAAAGAAACAGGTGAAGTGATATAATATTAATTGAGCTGACCGTTGATGGTTAAGCCAAACATAATAAAAGACAGAAGCTGGTGAATAATTTATAATTTCTTTAAATGAAAGCAAATACGAGACTAGTCAATTAGTCTAAAAGACCGAAATCTCTCAGAAAACATTGAAAACTCTGCAGAAGCAAATGGACAAAGTTAGCCATGCACATCTCTAATTGAACACAAGCTGCTGGCACAGGAAGTGTGAAATACCACCAAACTACTGGCACATTGCCGTTAGCTGTTAGATCGTGCTGTGTTTGCTCTCTCACTAGCAACCAGTGCACTGCTGAGGAAGCTGGTGTAGTAAAGACAGAAAAACACCTTGTAAATTCAGGTTCATATGAGCACCGCAGATCTGCTGTTGGTGTCGCACTGAGATCCAAATATGAATGCTTTATTTTGTTCTAGTTTGATCTCATTTTAGATTATTTCATTATTGAAAATGTTTCATTTTAGGATTTATTAGCTTCAGTGTTAGTTTCAGCTTGCTAAGTTATCACAGCCTATAGGGGCAGGTGTAAGGAGTAGATTTCTCAAATAATACAAGACAAACACATCCCAGTTTGGAGGCAGTTATCACTGACTTGTGTAGACTCAAATCTAAGTAAACCAAGGCCTCACCAACAAAGACTAAAAATAAGTTGCTTGTCTGTTTTTGTAACTTTATTTAATGTTTTTGAACATAATATAAGTTAGTGCTCTTTTTTAAAATTTATTTTCCTAAATTATATTTTCTCCCTTAGTTTCCGTCCAAACATGCAAATATAAAACAGTCAACAACACAAATTTCCCTTTGCTGCAAAGGAAGCAGTGAAGCCGAGGTTGTTCTCTGATGTTGGCAAAACTTGCTTTGAAAATGTGCCACAGAAAATCACACAAAGATTTGCTTGTGGTATGCAGCTCTCCACACTGGAGATTGGTAACTGGCAGATATCCAAGCCCTGGATGTGTAGAGAACCCTGCATTGTATTATCACCTCCTCGTGTGTCAGTCAGAGCTAATCCCACTGGTGATTACCTAAATTGGCCACTTCAGTGCTGAGAACAGTTCAACTCTGCTCATGTTGCTAAATTAGTTTGTCTCACTACAAGTTCCTGAATGTCATCAATAGTTTCACCACATCGGTGCATTGAAAAGTTGGCAGAGTTTTCAAATCAATGTTCTAGCTATTTAAAGAGAAAAAAGTGTGAGTGTCTGAAATCTCTTGTCACTGTAGAGGAAGTGTTTGTGTTATATACAGAAAGCAGTGGATGAGCGAACTGGGCAAATATAGAGAAAGGCTGTGTAAAAACAGAGGTGTGTGGTGGTTTTGTAAAAAACACGTGACAGCAGGTCAAACGTGTCTTTGCTTTGCTCAAATTTAAGATTTTATTTGGCATGACACAATGTTGATTTAACCCTTGCCCCATTTTCATGCCACCTGACTCTCGGCTTTCAATCCACCTTTACACCTCACACCGACAAAGTACTGTCAGGACATTGGTTCTTGACTTAAGGATGAGGTGTGGTGTAACTTTGAGATAAAACCATTATCATAAAGGATTGATTGTGATAAGAATTTGCGTTGACTCACTGTGGACTCCAACCGGGAGAGTCATGTGACTCCAGCTCTGTGGATGAATCCAGAGAGAGAAGTAAACAAAACAAGGAGAGAAAGGAGGGAGGACACATAAGGATGTACATACATGCACACACACACACCTGTCCTAATTTCCCCCAGCTGTGAGTACAGTCTGTTTCTCCCAGAGACACTTGACAGAAAGACGTTGAACGGCACTCTCACACACTCTCAAAACCCGACACATGTGTACACACAAGTCTCTCTGTGGTTTAGAGACGTCACGTCTGGCTGAGTTTTAAGTGTATCTAAGGGGCTATGATTATATTCCTCACACACACACACTTCTCTGGAGAGCCTCAGTGGGGCTGAGGACTCATCCAGTATGACAGCAACGGTTGATGGCTCTGCTCAGTGCAGTCTGACATCGCCTCAGGTCAGTTTGATCCAGACCTGTGTTTGCTCCATTGATTGTCCGATTGTCCTACCTGTTACATGACACACACACGCGCGCACACACACACACACACACACACACACACACGTGCACAGACATGCATGCTGTTCACTTGAATGACTCACGACAGAAACAACTGTCTTTGATTGATTGGCTGTGAGCAAAAAACAAACATAGTTGTACCATAGACTGTAAAAGAAAGATGGACATAGCCATTGTGAAAGCAAATTTATGTCAAAGACAGTCAATCATTAGTTATCATATGAATCTCTTTGCTACAGTCGGTACGGAAAGTAGTTTTTCACTCTTTGTAATATTGCAGCCATTTGCTAAAATCATTTAAGTTCATTTTTTTCCTCATTAATGAGACCCACTGTTTCTTGCACTGTTTGTTATGAGAAGATAAAATAGGTGCTTACCACTTTAAGAACTTGGGGGCAGTTGCGCTGGTTTAGTGAGTGGAGGGGCATGGCTGAGAGGTGAGGAGTCTCACAGAGACACAAGTCCCTTTGGGGTTCAATAATTACTTCCTCCAAACCATCAAAGTGTCTTTTGGACCCCATTCCTACAAGACTGCTCCTACCATTAATTAATCTTCAGCCTTAAATATGATCACCTGTCTCTATTAATTGGCTATGTACCACAGGCCTTCAAGCTAGCACTAGTTAAACCACTACTTAAAAAGTGTTCACTTGACTCAACTGTCTTAGCTAGTTATAGGCCAATCTCCAACCTTCCTTTTACTTCGAAAATTCTTGAAAGAGAGCAGTTGTCAAACAGCTAACAGATCATTTCAGTCAGGTTTCAGAGTTGATCACAGCACAGAAACAGCTTTAGCGAAGGTTACAAATGATCTTCTAATGGCCTCTGACAGCGGACTCATCTCTGTGCTTGTCCCGCTAGACCTCATGTAACATTTTATTAGAGCATGCTGTAGATATTTAAAGTACTGCTCTGCAGTGGTTTGAATCATATCCAGTCATCTATCTATCTAGATCTAGATTCCTATTTGTTGATGTAAATATAGTCCTCTTCACACACTATGGTTAATTATCACCAAAATACTTGTACTTGTATTTTACAAGTACAAGTACTTGTGTACTTGTGAGTGGGTCATATATTTCAGTTTTTCTTTTTCTTTTTTCTTTTTTTTAATAAATCTGCAAAAATGTCAACAATTCTGTGTTTTTCTGTCAATATGGAGTCCTGTGTGTACATTAATTAGTCGACTCTTTGCCCTCTTGAGGCGCAGTCACATGGATTCCTGTCTATGCTGATTTGTCTCCACTGGTTGTCTGCAGAGCCTTTCAGGATAGCTGAAACTCTGTTTGCCACAAATGGACACATGGTCTCACCCTGGAGATTCTTGAGTACCATTGTACTGTCTATCATGAATGTACATTGTGTTCCATTGCTTGCATTACGCAGGATAAGGTAGCTGACTGATTCATAAGCATCCATATGAATTTGAAAGTGTCTGATTCAACACACCCATTGAGACCAAGGCCCCTGTTGAGTGGAAGTTTGTCATGGTTTTTGTTTTTGCCTCCTCAGTAGCGACAAACTTGACAGTCATCATTGTAAAAATTCTGCATAACTGTTTGAACTACTTCAGCTCTGAACTGTCCTGTATCTTCAGTGCACTTCCTCAAAGCGAAAATGGCGCAACTGGGTGAGGATGTGGCCCCAATCAAGTGCACCGTCATGTTGTGCTCAGTCAGAAGACAACTTGTGCTTAGTCTACTCCAAAATTCACTCTAGCCTGATGTGTGTGTGTGGGGTTTTTTTTTTTTTTGATGTAATTTTAACTGAAAGCATAAGCATTCAACACATCTTATATTCTACTCCACAACTAGCCAGTCAGTCTCTGGTGTTACTTTAATTTGCTATGATGTTGCGTTTCCTGTTTTTTGTTATCTCTGGTCTTTGTACATTCCTATTAATTTTACTTCCTGTTGTAGTTCCCGTAGTTTGTGATTGTTTGCCCCACCTCCATTAGTGACTGAGAACCTTCACAGACATATTAGTACAGTTATTAGTAAAGTTACTTGTCTATTCAAAGGTGTGTTTTGTGTTTACCTAGATTGTTTGTGCACCTATTAAAGTGATAATCATCTTGGATTAAGGTATCAAATTGCTTTTTTTGCTGGACAAATGATTTACTTCCTGGTTCCTACAGTAATTTTCTTTCCTCCATGGCAGCTAAATACATCAGAAGATGTCAGAATTTTCCATATTTCCTATAGTTCAGAGCTTTTATGTATGTATGACGTGTGCTCTTACCTCTTAACCTATTTTTGTTGCTGTTGCTGAGCCACTTTTTCCTTGGCGCCTTTGGTGTCCGGTTTGAGAACCAAATGTTACACAGTTCATTTCCATAGGAAGAAAATCATAGAATAAACTATGTGTTGGCTATATCTGCCAGTCATTGATGACTTTCTTGCTGTAATCCCAAAAACAGCAAATTAAGTCAGCAATTCAAACCTTGGACACCAGCAATGTTGTGGCACGCCGGTGCCAGTCTCTCTTTTGTTTTTTTGTTTTTTTTGTAGGAAATCGATGGAATAATTTCTGGATTGGGCACCAGCACTGCGTCAGTGGAACAGGGGTATTTACAACTCAGGTGCTGGTTTTAGGTCTGTTCAACAAGAACACAGCTCCCACAAAAATAACAGTGATAGCAGTGGAGTAAATGCAGATCTTTAAACATATGAGCATTTCTCATTTATTCCCAAAAGTAAACTAGGCGGATTTAAACATGACTCACATTGCAAATCTTCACTAAACAATTGACTCAAATGTCCATGTTTTACCTGAAGCAGCAGTACTTGTTGAAGAGTACAGCACATAACAGGAACTAATTGTTCAGTAATGTGGGAGTCGTTATCTGTGATACGTTCTACTTTTGTTTTATTTGTCCATAAAGAGGTGAAGGTAAAAGGCATGGAGAGGAACTACAGCTCCTCAGTCACAAGATGAGGAATAGTTTAGTCACATCCTTCCTTAAGTGCTCATTAAGCGGGACAAACAGCAAAACAGTGTTCACGTTTGAGTGTGCATGTGACCGTCTGTGTACTCAGTGGATCAGCGGTGGGAAACGGTGACACACTTTGTCCGTTAAGCTTTGTTAACAGAACAAACATTATGTATTTCTCTGTGTGTGTGTTGGATATGTGCAGCTATTACTAAGATGCCACTGGCAGAAATTACACAACACCTGCTGTTTTAACATACATGCTATGAGTGAGTGTCTCTGGGGAAGCTACAAATATGCTCTCTGTTACGGTTTCCTGTCTCCTAACAGGCAACACATCAGACTGACACTGCTGCTGGAAAACTATTTGCCAGGATTTCATGCTGTCATGTGATACAGTCTTGTGAAAAACAAAGTTATTATGATGCATTTCAACCGCTGATTAAGAATATTTTTAAATTTGTCCGCGTGCACAGCAAAACTTAACCAGTACGTTGCTATGCAGCAGTTCAAAAACAAAACTGTGCTTTTTTTACTTGTTATATTACTTAAAAGAATCTTTAATGCTTTTCTTTATTTACTGTCATGTGCACTGCTAGAAGCAAACTCTATGAACAAGAAACTCAGGATTCAGACTCATTATGACTCAGACTCCCAAAATGTTTTTGACTGTATTACGTCAAGACAACAAGTGCAGATCTTTGCAGCTCTGCCAATAGGCAGAGAAGCCCCGCCCACCTGCTGCTGGGAGGTACGCCACCATGAGCCATGTTCTTTTAAATGATTAATAAACACATTATTGTCAATACTTTACTCTCCAGGCCTCACACAGTTGTTTTCTCTACCTTTGTAATTTCTTCTTTGAATTTGTTGTTTTTGTCCAGGTGTAAATGAGATTTTAAACCTGGTAAAATAAAATAATTATAATAAATTTCAGACAGCAAGAACTGCAACCAAGCATTTTCAATAACTGGAGGAATTCCAGCTTTGGAGCATTCCCACTCTTCTGTGTAGACTTGATTTCATTTCAGCCACACTGGGACGTTTCAAGCATGAACGGCATGTTTAAGGCTTTGACAAGGTGACATTTGCCTCAGGTCACTTTGCAGTGCCATAAAAAAATAAAATAAAATAAGTTCATAAAAGAGAGGGCATGTTCACACTAACCCAAAAGATAACGGAGGTACTTTAAACCACATCATGAACTGGGACACATACATGTGTTACAAGCATGCATGGATGTGTAGGCTCATAGAGAAACGTGGCCACAGTTATAAAATGCAAAACTATCTTTCTTAGATTGCAGAGGCAAATCAGGAGTTGAATGGGAGAGACGCTTTCTCTACATGCAGAAATCTGTTATGAAGTTACCACATGCTAGGACACTGGACTGTGAGTGCTGAATTATCTTCAGCATATTTACATTTGTTTTGCAAATTTCTACTGACGTCATGCTCTGAAGCTACACTAAATGGACGCAAATTACAGGGACTCCTACACGTTACACTTACCGGAGCTGGTAATCCTTGAAAACCCATGGCGTGAAGCTTTCACAAAAGCTCTCTTTTGTGTTGATGTTAATGCCAAAAGAGGTTTTTAATTACAGGTATTCAGTCAGCTAATGTTGTACACGCCTCAGCACTGGGTGATCCTGCTCTGTAACTTTATGTGGTGTGACACTTTGGGGCTGAGCTGCTGTGTTTCTTACGGCTGATCGTGGAATACCTACGAGAGAAGAAATTTCACAAGCTGACTTGTTGAAATGCCATTCTTTACGGGGCCACGCATGAATTCATTGAGTTCTTTAGAAAAACCTGTTCTTTCACAAATGTTTGGAAAGGCAGACGGCATGATTGGCTGTCGGCATCCTCCTCAGATATACAGTAACATATCAGTGTTTAGCCCTTTCATTAACAAGCTGTATGAGCAAATTTAAGGCAAAGTGGCGATTTTGGATGAGCCTGAACCTCCAATGCCTGTCTAAAACATCAACGCTGAAACAAAGACACAGTATGAACAGGAAGCACCCCAAGAGCACAGACCTCTGCAGCTCAGTCGCTGGGCAATACTTACTTTTAAAGGAATACACTGTACATGTTAATTTTACTTTTTTATACTGAAGTTTGTAGTACAGTATGAATCAGATAATGGTAGCATGACAGATGTTTATTTTGATTACACAAGGACTACGTAGGAGTAGGTCATCGATAATACTGGTACTGATTTGTAAATAAGCAGACACGAACAACTTGAGCTTGTTATACAACATTATACTGCAGTATGTTTCTAACTAACTTGACAGCTCATTCTCTTTAAAGGTATAAAATGAGGTCAGCTTGAAAGAAAAGCAGATGTGACATGTACAAGTGAACTTAATAGTCAAAAACTATAATGTGGAATTCCTAAACGTTGCCAACACAAACAAAGGCAGCAGAATTTTTAACATAGCTTTAACAATAACAGACATTTTATGAATGCTTGACCTTATTTGACCTTAAAGAAGAGGTCAGAGGTCCAAAGTAACATGATATTTAGAATACCATATGTCATTCCCTATATGCCTATATGTTGTTAGTTCAAACAATGGCAGTAAGAAGCATAGTTTTAAGTAGCCCTATATGGGTTATTATTATTTTGACCTTTAATATACTTTCTACATGTTGAAACTATGCAGCACACTTGTAAGAATCATAGTTTCTAAGTTATAAGACTTTTTTGGGTCAATTTTAGACCAATAAATCATTAAGTTGACCTTAAAGGCCTTGGTGGATGTAATATTTCTTGCTTTGTAAGAGGTGGTCAGACCTGGCAACTATAATATGGAAACATCAACATCTGTCCGTCCGGAGGAGCTTTTACCCTCAAACCACAATCAGTTTTTTGACCGGATATTATCAATGTTTCAACCGTATTTGTGGGTTACATTTTGGGGCTTTTATTGTAGCCAGCAGCCATCAAGTATCAGTTGATAGGTTAATGGCTTCCTGTGCTCTTTGCTGGTAATCGTTCGTGAATCCTGATCAATTTGAAAAAACAAAGCGAAACAATAAAATAGTAAATCATAGTTGAATACTAGCTGATAGACTCAGTCTTTTCCCCTTCACAGTGACTGTTTACCTCCAAGCAAACAAAGCCTGCTCAGTAGACTCACACTACCAACAGACTGTTTGTCTGTTTGTTGATTTGTTTTTTTTTTCCTGCATGTTTATAGTGATTACTGCAGATTAGACATTTACTGCACATGTGGATATGGAACTTGATAAAATGATTTGAGGGGTCAGTAAACACTTTATTGGTGAGTTACTGCGCATGTGCTTTAACTTTGCTCAACTCGCTCATTTCATACTAAACTTTGCGGGAAATTACATCAATGAGACCAAAATATTTAATGGACTAGTACCTGACTCAGGCTGTGGCCTTCAGCAGTCGCTGTTATTAAATTATGCAGCAACCCAGCAGACAGCTGTTAAGGATATAAAGGATCCTCATGGGCTCCGTGTGCATGTGCGTGTCTGGGGGAGCAGACACCCTGTAGCAGTGACACTGATGCATTGCCAGGCCTTGAGCGTGATCATAAGAAGAGCCTCGTGCCTGTGTGTGCGTGTCTGTGTCGCGGGTTTTGGAGGTGCACAAGCACAAAAACAGACAACAATGCAGAAAAGTTAAGGAGAAGAGTGGAATGTATTTAGATTGGCAGTTAACATATGGCAGTAAATCTTATCTGCAACCGATAACGCCTCCGGTGTGTGTGAACAGATGTGTGTGTCGACATGTGCGCGGGTTATCAGCTATCCAGAGTTTTACTGCCTGCGTTAAAGCGCTTCCTTTTAGAAAAAAACAGTTTTGATCCACTGCCACACATGGTTAAGCATTCACCACCTGACTCTGCTTCGTTTCAAACAGCAGCCCGAGGAGAGAAGACAGAGGGAGGGGGCGCTTCAGAAAGTCCATGTTGTGAAAAAGAAAAAGTGTGGAACTGCCCTCACCTCCCCACTCTCTCTTACCTGCCCTCAAGAGCTCCCATGGATGTTTTTTTTTTCTTTTTTTTTCTTTTATATCAACCTGTGCAGATATTCGTTTTCTTTCCTCTTACCCACTGTGTGTGCTTTTTTTTTGTACACTAATTCTCTGGCTTAACCCTTCAGTTTCCCTCAGCATATCCACACTCCTGCAGCAATGGGAAATCCTTCAAAATCCATAATTCACGCTTCACTGCTCCTCTGCCTCTCATCTCCCACTATTTCTCCCTCTGCAGGCCTCTGTGTGTGTGTGTGTGTGTGTGTGTGTGTGTGTGT
>NW_024582396.1:457581-466766 GCF_018398535.1 Haplochromis burtoni
TTGTGTGTGTGTGTGTGTGTGTGTGTCTGAGAGAGCGAGAGAGAGAGACCTGAATACAAATACAAACCCCTCGTGGAAAAATACAAACAAACATATGGTCTTGCCTTCACGCGCACTCACACACATTTCCAGACACACATCTTATTCACATGCGCCCACCACACACTGCACTCTTATGCAAATAGTTGCTTTTTAATGATTCTGTATGCAATAAAGAAAATATATTTTTAATGACCTTGTATGCAAATTGGAGAAAGCGTTCCCCTGGCACACGCTGCACGTGACAAATGCCAGTACAGTGAAGAGAAATGCATGTGAAGAAAAGTCTAGGCTCTCCAAAGCCACCGGTCATTTAAAGAATAAAGTTAGTACACTTAAAAACATTACCAGAATGTGAATCATTTTCTTACATAATAATAAATATAAATATTTACTCGTAACATATTAGCACTGGACTTTTTCATAGCAGACAAGCAAGAAATTGTGTTATCAATAACATTTACAGTGGCCGTGTGTTATTCAGTTGTCCAAATGTAATGTAGGAGGGCATCCGTGTTGTTTATTTATTACTTAAATAAAAGATCATTTATTAAACATTTGTAATTTGTGACATTTATTAAAAAGTGACAGAGAGAAGGACCAACTTCATAGCCTTGAAGGCCCCAGGAGCTGCATCAGCTGACCGCCCTCCCATGTCTGGCAGCTGTGATGGTGGAGTAGGCCAGGACCACTCCGAGAGTGTCAGAAACAGCTAAATGAGATTTAATGATATAATATTTTTATTACTCTGTCATGGCCTTTGTGTTGATCATTGCTTGTTGTTGTAATCTTTACTCCTTGCTTCATTCTGAGCCTGCTGTGTTCCCCTGTTTATATCTTAATGTTATTTCAGCGAGTTCATTCTCGGTCCCGCTTTCAATTCACTTCCAGCTGTTGAATATTTAATCCCTTTTGTGGGTCTCAGCGTTTCAGCTTTGCTCCTTTTCCCACTTTCATTACTGTCTTGATTGAGCTTACCTGTGCTTTACTCCGCGTCTCCGTGGTTTGTCTGCATAAATTGCCCGTGTGTGCTTCTCTCCCTTGTGTTTCTCTTGTTGTAGAAAACAAGCTCAGCATACCCAGGATATATTTTCATCATCTGGGATCATTTACTGTGACACTGTCAACCAGATTAAACAGTCACATAAAGGTGATTATCAAGCGTGTTCACATGACCGAGACAGTGTTTGTAGCTTCTGACCAATCACAAACAAGGACAGGTGTGCTTGCAACAGAGCGGCATATTTTACAAATGACATTTTCAAATGTGTTTTTTGTGATTGTTGTGCATGTAAATTTTTTGCACTTTCAAAAATATCGCAGTATAATTCCCTCACTATGCACATGTGGCACTTTTACTTTAACGTGCTGTTTATTTAATGTATTATTTTTATTTCTTATCCATCTGAAACACAATAATTTCCCTTGTGGCATCAACAAAGTATCGACCTATGATATGAAGGGTACACCAGTGTGTAACATGAGTCCTTTGAGCAATTAATAAAACTGCAGCTAAAAGCTAAAATAAGATAGAGTAGTTAAGTTAATAAAGTTGTAATTATCAAGTCCCCTTCTTTAAGACAAAATGCAGATCTCACTTTAATCACAACTATGTAATCTATTAAATTTATGGTTAAATGAGGGTGTTATGTAAGTATTTCCTATGACCGTTCCGCGATAGCCAAGTATAACAAGGATTCAAACCAAGCTGCGTCTCCTTTGAGGTAAAAAAGTGCAAGGCTTACGTATCCGGTTTAAAGATGATATTGAGTTTATGGTGTTTGCACAGTGCAACCGACACCATATAATGTCATCAATGTTTAAATTGGTTGGTTGTTAAACTTTCTCTTCAGTTTTGCAGCCCACTGAGTCCTGGGCTCAGCAATGGTGAGGCCTAGCAGACAGCTTGCATTTATATTCAATAAGTCCAGATGGATGAGTTACACTAAAAAAATTTTTAAAAAATCACCTGAAGAAGAGTATTAGCCATACTCTTGATTTCCTTGGTGTGAGCGTGACCCTGGTTTACATGATTCAGTCCTTACACTGCTAAGCAATAAGAGAAAATAGGAGAGGTAAATCTGCAGCTCTTTACACTCTTTGGGTGTGTCCCTAGATCCCATCTTCCTAACCTGTGTAAGTGTCAGGATCCATGTAGGTGAGCGACACAAGTAAAGGAACTTGATTGAGGATTTTACCCTCATGCTGTCGACATGAACGCCTGCAGACACCGTGCACAGCAGTGAGTCTTGTTACACTTCCTTGAAGTATGCATGAAGTCCACCTGAAAGGTGCATGGATGCATAACTGGTGCATTGTAACAAGACTTCATAGAGTCACAAAAAACTGGCAGACACACTCACTTCTTGTGATGAGGTTTTGCACCTGCTTGTACTCTAATGAGCTTGGAATGAGAAGTGAAAGGTCTTCAAGAAACTTTAAGAAGTCCAGTTGCTTTTCTTTCCACGGTCCTTAGATTACCAAGAACCTGCACAGACATATCACCTGATCGTACGTCAAGACCTGCTTCTTAAAATGTTTCCTGCAAATGTATTTATTTTTGTCCTTCATAATAGCAATAGCATATATGGGAACAGCTTATTGTGTTGCATATTTGGACCATATACCTTTTCCCTTAAACAACTATGAACACACACACACACACACACACACACACACTGGGATCTGTCCCATAAATCAGCAGGATCTCTGTGAAGGCCGGAAACCCAAGGACAGCTCAGACACGTGGAGCACACACAGCCAAGACCTCCTGGTTCCACGCCACCCTCTCTCCCTCACTCTGAATGTGCCAGAGTATGTCTGTCCATATTTATGACTGCCTACGAGTGTTAACTCCCTTGTGTGTGCTCTCTCATAGGCATGTGCATGCTTATCTGTGAGAGTGTGATATTGTGTGAACGTGTTCAGTAAAAATTTGCTGCTGTCTCTCTTTCACTCGCTGGGATCTGCAGACTTGCACACGGCCTCCAAGTTATGAATCTGCAGACAGCACTCTTTCTCTGGCTCCATCTTACTCGTGCAGCCACTTAGCTGTTGCAAAGGCAGTGTGATCATGTTGTCACGTGTTCATGTGTGTAATTTGTTCTATTGCTGGGTTGTAAAGCCTTCTTTAACTGGACAAAAATAAAAAATGAACAACGACAGAGCAGAGAGAAGCAAACGTACCAGGAATTAAATAGAAATTAAATTTCAGTGCCCCCTTATGTACTTTGAAAGACTGTAATTTGGATCATGACGAACCTGTAGGTCAAACAGTGATATACCAGTTGATGAATGCATTTCTATTGAAAGCCAAATGATTACAGTGCGAAATAACACTGAAATAACCTTCAGCAACAGTTTTAAAGGTTAATGGGACAAAAAGCGGAATAGATAAGCATGTAAAGGCTTAACTTCCTTTCATTCTCATTATTTGGTGAGGAAGGTAGGAAGGTCAACTTCAAATAAAATATGGTCTTCATGATGTGGCCCACATCATCCCACACAAACATACTCTGCTGGGAAGCTACCTTCAGACCTCTATAGAGGAGGCTGGACTACTAGGTTTGATCTTTTCTAAAACCCCTAAAACCCCGAAGAAAGGATCACATTAGAACCCACCTCACACTACTGTGGAGTGGGTTCAAGTCCACCCCAGAAATTTCCCACATAAATGCCTTAAAATTCCAAAATAAATCTTAAAAACGTCTGCTCCAAGACCCCCAGGAGGGGCTGGCTTGTTAGGGATTGACAGATAGACGTTGTTGGCTTTGTTAAGAGCCTTTAAACATGGTGACCATTCTTTGTCCATCACCCTGCCCACCCCAGAAGGTTCCACGAGAGTCAGTGTTTATTTTCTGTTGTTTTCCCCACTCTCATCTTGTGCTTAACAAGCTTTTGATCCCTGACTGAGCCTGACCCCCGTTTAAAGGCCACCTGTTCTGTGCTTATGGAGAATGCGCTGAAGGCAAACACTGCGTTGTTTAACATGATTAACGCGCAACAATGCACGGGGGCGGAGGATGGCGAGCACGTCAAAAGGAAGCTGTTGGTTTTTAATGATGTTTTTCAAGCTCTTACTGACTCCACATAGCAGCAGACGGCAGAGAACACTGACGTGAGACAGCAGCAGGAGAGAGGGTCCTGTTTTCTTTTGTCTGTGTGTGCGGATAGGTCTGTGGGTTATTTATGGGGTCTTTTACACAGCGAGGGGACAGAGAGGAGTGTCTGAGAGGTGAGCAGAGAGTGGGATGGAGAGGACGCCTCATTCAGCAGTCACTGCCAAAGCAGAAGAGCTTTTCTCTCTTTTCAAAATTCCTTCTTACAACCCCCGCCTCCTCCTTTTTTCTCCCTTTCCCGTTTCCTCGCACACTCTTCCATGCTCGACAGTTTCCACAGATCTGAGGGTTAATTCCCATTTTTCCTCCCTCAGCCTCAGAATGAAATCTAATTTCTCCCAGGTCCACTCCTGCTAATTTAGCGTTAATGCTTCAATCCGATCTCCGCCTTCTCTCCCTCTCTTATCTCTCTGCAGAATGAAATTCAAGTGTAATTTTAAAATCTCCCACTGAATCAAATCTAATTTTTCTCACCATCTCTCACACTAATGTCTGTTTAAAAAGATCTAATGCTTTATTTTACTGCTAGTGATCTCTCTCTTTCACACTCTCTCACTAATCCAAGAAAATGCTGAGAGCGTTTTTGAAGTATTATGTGACAAAAGATGGAGGGAATGTAGTACAGGTGAACGCGTTTGTGTTTAATTTACCTCGTTACTTTCATTTGGCATTTCTGTGACCAAACCCTTAATAAATAAATTAAATAAGCTGTCCACTCTCTGTCCATCCCTCTCTGTCACCCTCGTTTTCCATCTCACGCTCCCTTTTTCGTCTCTCTCACACTTTATCTCTCACCTACCCCCCTTTTTTCTCCTCTCTCCTCCATGGAGTAACCAAGGGTGCGAGGTGTCTGGTTGGAGAAAATGTTCCCACATATCAAAAGGCTCCTGGGTTCTTAGTGGAAGCGGCCAAGAGAAGGAAAAGGTCAAGTTGAATACAGTGGGTGCAGAGAGAGGGATGAGGGCTGCAAAGAACAGTGATTAATACAAGCAGCAGAGAGGCAGTGGCACTGAAAGGGCACTCAGAGTGGGAACCAGTACTGAATTGCTTTGTCCCTTATTTCCTCTTTGAAATTTCCATTGATTGTTCTTCTGTATTATGTATCAATTTCCATTTTTAAATTTGTTGTTTTGATGCTGAAACTGAAATTTAACCAGCTTGTGTTTGTGGAACTTGGTGTAAATTCCCTTTGGCTGTTTTTAATCATAGTAAGTTTTCACAAATTATTAATTATTATTCATAAATGGATGTAAATGCATATGGTAAATGGTAAATGGCCTGTATTTATATAGCGCTTTACTAGTCCCTAAGGACCCCAAAGCGCTTTACATATCCAGTCATCCACCCATTCACACACACATTCACACACTGGTGATGGCAAGCTACATTGTAGCCACAGCCACCCTGGGGCGCACTGACAGAGGCGAGGCTGCCGGACGACTCAAACCGGCAACCTTCCGATTACAAGGCGAACTCCCAACTCTTGAGCCACGATCGCCCCCATATGCGCATATGCAGCGCTCTGTTGCTGACAATGCTGTAAATCTTTGAAAATAGTTCAATGAAATGTAGTTTCACTTCTTTAAAACCCCAGGATGGAATAGTGGTTTGGATCATTGCTTGAACTATTTTTGCCAGTTGACTAATGCAAATTTTGGTGACGGACAGTTATTCTCTGTATCAAATTTACATATTTTCCATTTGTCTGTAGTGCCGTTATCTGTCTAGAGAGTTTTGTATGATATGCCCAGTTTTGGCGGCTTCTCCAGTACTGCATGATTTGGGGGTTTTTTTTGGCAACACAGCGGTAATATTTCTTTCCGCAAGTCATTTCCTTGTTATTAAAAAAAACAACCAAAAAACACTGTGAGCACATTCATAAAGAGACTGCTTTAGTCTACTAAACTATAGTCACCTGAAAAATAAAGCGCACCTTTACTCAGTTCCAAGGTTTCATGCATCAGGACATTGCACAAAATAATCTGGTTCTCATATGTCCACTGACTGCGCCATTATTTAAGTAATCGTTTAGGGAGTTCTTCCTTTCCACTGTCTCCATGTGCTGTATTATTGTAAGATCTTTGCCTTAGAATGTGAAGCATGTTGAGGTGACTGTTGTTGTAATCTGGCGTCGTATGAATAAAATCTAACTACACTGAATTTTCTGTATGACTTTATCAGCCTCTCACATGATTTTGGCCCAGTATTCTTTATAATGTTGCTTCAGCTCATTAAGGTTTGTGGGTGCAGCTTGCCACAGCATTTCCTTCCTTTAACTGGACCATTGCATCACCCCGTCCCTTTTCTTTTTGAGCTGGTCTGTTGTAGATTTGCTGCTGTGCTTGGGATCATCATCCAGCTGCATGACCCACTTAGCTGTCAGACAGATGGCCTCACATTTGACACTAGAATACTTTGGTATTCGGACTTCATGGTTGACTCAATGATAACAAGCTGTGCAGATCCAGTGGCTACAAAACAAGCCCAGATCATCACCCTCCACCACCGTGCTCACAGTTGGTATGAGGTGTTTGTCCTGATGTGCTTTATTTTATTTTTTCAAAACATGGTTCGGTGCATTGTGGCTAAACACTTCCACTTTGGTCTTATCTGTCCAAAGGACACTGATCCAGAAGCCCTGTTGTTTACTCAGATGCAACTTTGCAAAGCTAAGCCACGCTGCTGTGTTATCAGAGAGATGAGCTCCTTTCAAACAAGCCATACTTATTCAGTATTTTTCTAATTGTGCTATTGTGAACTATAACATTTAACAGACTAATGGGCGACATGTCCAGAGTGTCCTCAAAGTCTTTTACAGGTGGAATAAGCTCGAACCCCTATGACCCTGAAATGGCTCTATAGATAATAATAATAATAATAATAATAATAATAATAATAATAATGATAAGCTTAAATTACAAATGCACAAAGGTAGGAAAGGCTTGAACGAGAAAACTCTACAAAAACATACAGAAAGCACAACTAAACAGATATTTACGATATAGTATTGATGTTTGTGACACTTGTGATTTCTGCAAAGCTGCTTTTTCCAGATTTATTTTTCACTTTTTATTATTATGAGTCTAATTCCAAAAATTCAGGATGTGATATTAATACAGTGTTGTGTTACCATGCAGTGTACAGTGGGACATTTATACAGTAAAACACATACATTGTGAATGTTTCATCACTGTAACAGTATGCATATCTAATTGCACTTTATATTCTGACTACACTTCCTTCTGTACATATTACTTGTTTTCTTTTCTTTCTTTTCATTTATTTGTTTATTTATTATTTTTGTTTTTTCATCTAACTTTAGTGAAAGGAACTCGCTAAAAGAAGAATTTCATTGCTCAGCATAACCACTATGTGTTGTTGTGTATATGACAACAAACTTCCTGAACCTGTTGATCTGGAAAGGGCAGACATCTCTGCAGTGCGTAACTCTAAAACTGGGAGACTCACAGAAAAAAAAGTCAAACAAATAGCACTAAAGGCCAGAGGAAAATGTGCATATGGGACGTTGGAATGAACTGTCATTTTAATAATGGTGGAAGAATGGAAGTGCATATGGGAATATGCAGGGACTGCAGTATAATAATCTAGCGCTACAGATGTAATGAAGAAGGGACTATGTTTACATGGAGCATAAAGTCAGATTCTTATCAGTTTAAAAGCCTAAACACAATAAAAATCTTCCATATGAGCTTATCAGTCAAAATAAAGAATCTCTTCACAAACACCGTGTACTCTTTTTCACGTGTCCTCTGTCTTGATGTAAATTTGCGAAGGGAAGCTCACGTCTGTCCAAAAATGCTTCCACACTGAACCAGTTCTCTGTAGGAACTAGTTTTTTTTCAGTCCATGTGACAAAGTGGCTAGGACTGAATTCATTTGCCATTTGTCACTTGCATATATTGTTATTTTGTGTTCTGTTATCCTATAGTCTATCATAATGCTTTAATGTAAACACAGCACATGTAACCTTGGCTCTACATACTATCCCGGGTCTGTTTGTGGTAGCATTGGGTATATTCATTTCATCTGTGCAAATGTACTTAAAGCTAAATGTCACTTCATCATTAACTGATTTGAATCTTTCATTCGTTTATGTAGTTTGGTTATACTTACCATTGTGTGTTCCTTTGAGCAGGTCCTATTTGTAAAACAGGTATGTGGGAAGGACCGCCCCAGTACTTCCTGATTTTATAGGATATGATGTCACTGATCATGTCAATTGGGTGTAACCAAATGAAGGGGTGTTTCTTTTGTGTATAATTGTTTATTTCATTTAAAATAACCTCATGAGTCAGATTAGGTGAAGAGATTGACTTTTCAAACTGTTTAGTTGGGTGAATGAGTTTGTTAAGTGGAAAAATTATTTTATTCCTGTTTCTTTGTCTAGACTGTGTTATTTAATGAGATCCAGGTGTGAGTGGAATTCTATATAAAGCAGGTGAGATTTTGACTCACAGGTTCTTATGTTTTTGTGAAACAATTGTTGAAAGACGACGCCAGAAAATAACGAACACTTAAAAGAAACTTGAACAGTCTGCAGATGCTGTCTTCTTATCACCTTCCATGCTGCTTATGTTATGCTACTTCACAGTCCAAACTCCTAAAAATTGAGGAGCAATAAAAGATTAAGCAGAACAGATGACAGATATCCATCTTTATTAAGCTGATCAAGAACATGCCAAAGAGATAAGATAACCGTTAAGGAAGACAAATGCATGGCACAATACAGCAATGTCCTGCTGTTCACTGCATGGTAACATAACACTGTATTAAAATCACATCCCATGCACACATATGGCCACAAATCGATGTGTGCATGTAACTGCAGCCAGTCTGGCTCAGGATTTGGCTTTAATTGTTTTTTTGGTAACAATGGTGATGAATGGAACACAAGAATAAGCTCATAATTAGCCGCACAGCTGGATACATTTTTTCTAGTTTTGGTTTCACAGTTTAATAATGGCAGAATATTACCTGATTTATTTTCTGTTGCAATACAAATATATA
>NW_024582396.1:466801-473024 GCF_018398535.1 Haplochromis burtoni
TATATATATATATTTGAAAACCAGAAACAAAAATCTGTAGAACAACATCACCTTAAAACAGTTTCAAACCAGCAGCCATTTGCCTTCTTTCATTCCGTGTGTCATTACTCTTCTTGTTCTTAACCCATCTGTCTTTTTTTTCCTCTCACACCATGGAGCACCCTCCAAAAAAATTAAAATTCAATCACTATAAGCAAATTTGCTCCCCCACAGGACATCACTGAGTGGCACACAGCAACAGTGCAAGGTACTCCAATCAATGGCCTTGTTCCCTGAGCACAGGCCCGCAGCTTTAATTTGCATGACATTGGACAAGTAAGCAGATAGTCTCTCTCTCTTTCTCGCTCTCTCTCCGTCTCTCTCTTACACACCCACGAATACAATTGCATATTATCCTCACACATCTATTCCACTCTATAACAGAGGAAAATATATTCAAAGGCTGAGTGCAGGCACACGGTGAGAGAAAAAAAGCAATAAAAACAGGGGCAGGTTGACACATAGATGTGAAGTTTCCACAGAACATTAATCCAACTTACTCCAGCCGTGATGTGCTCCTGCTCCCGTCTGCTGCTCCTGGTGGGTGGATAATGGATGGAAACTTGGACTGGTGCGTTTGTGTGTTTTATTCATGAGTGTGCACGCTCCAAATTATCAGTTTGTGTATGAGTGCTGTTTAATTTGCTGTTTGCTGCTGCAGACCAGCGGTTGCCCAATCATAACCGAGTTTCCCAACCTAGGCATAGCAGGTGTGTCGTGGAGTTTAACAAACACAAGGAGAGATTATTTGAAAGATTTAAACATCATTTATTGAGGTACAGAGTTGGTGTAATGATCTGCTACGATGAAGCAACAATGTAGAGTAGGAAGCGGGACTGGGCCCGCCACCGTGAGTGTGGATGCTGGTGTTTTTGGAGATGAAGCACTTTGAGACTTGGATGAGTGACAGGGTGAACATGGGGATGAAGAGCACTGAGGTTTAAAGCACAGGGAACAGAGAATGATTAGCTCTCAGAAGGAAAATTACTGCACTGACTGAGGGTGAAGTAAATAATAGACCAGCAGCCCAAGGGCTCAGGAATGCTCTGCTCAAGTGAATATAGATATTTCTTATTGAGCTTTAGCATAAGCTTCATTAGACTGAAGCAAAGGGGATATTCCTCAATAAACACTGGGAATGCTAAACTGTTGTTTTAGCACGTATTCATTGTAACAGAGCGTGGTTAAAAAACTGATGTCTGATGATTTCTACTAGATTTGCTTCATAAAGTTCTGCTGGACGTCCTTCTCCAGGTTTTCTAGCACTAAGTAGATTAGTTAACATGTTACCCCTTCACTGATTAGAGCAGAAATTACAGAACCTGAGAACAACAAGAGCAACAACGGTTAATGTCTGGATTACATTGTGAAATGGTCATACCACACACATCCTTTTATCTTACAGAGCTAGCTGCGTGTTGTGTAAATGGTTTAGTGAAAGGGAAAGACCCACACAAATAGCCACCAAGAAAAGCAGAATGAAACAAGCAAAAATGCCCCCTCACGATCAGGACTTTAACAACCAAACCTGGCACGCAGACACATCTAAGTTTTATCTGTATCGCATATTATGACATCATCCCATTGCCTAGCAACCACCTACCAATGGACTATGACCCATTTATGAACCTGTAACACCTCATAAAAGCATTTTATACATTTAATGGACATACATTTATTAAATTAATACATTTTAATGTATTCGAATTTAAACACACAGAACTTGAATATTATGATATACGATCTATTATGACATCAGCACGTTGCCTGGTGACCACTCAACAATGGACTAGTAAAGCTGAACCTGAGCATAGCAACGCACCCACAGAAATGGTCCAATCATAATAAAATCATTATGATATAAGACTAGTTGTATTAAAATAACAGAAACAGATACATTCTGTTTTGGTTTTTCATGGTGGTCATCCGTCCTTCCATCCATCTCCTTAACCACTTATCCATTTCAAGGTTGCTGAAGAGGCTGGAGCCCATTCCAGCTGTGAGAGAGTGAGAGGCAGGGGTACAGGTCACCAGTCTGTTGCAGGGTCACGGAAATAATACAGTCAATATTTTTTGGTTTGTACGAGAGTCTGACTCGACCATACTTGGACACGGACACACCACCCCCTTTGCCACCTGCCTCATATCAGCTTTGCAGTTTCTTTTCTGACACCGACCACAATCTCAGTAAAACTGGGTTAGCATTCAAACAGTTCAGAGGAAGGTGTATTTGATGCAGTTACATAACCAATAAATTTACCTCACTTCTGTTAGAGTGCCTGGCTAACTAGCTTGCTAATGACATTAGTAACACAGTATTACTTCTATGTATATCCATGGACAGAAAATCAACATAGTATGGGGCTCACACACACATATTTCTTAAGTGCATGGTTTAATTTCTAGTTCCTGGTTTAAATCTCCTGGTCAGGTGGGGCCTTTCAGCGGCCTCCCACCATTCAAACAAATGCATGTTAAGTTAACTGGTGGTTCCACATTTGCTGTTGCATGAATGCATGGATGCATGAATGTGTGGCTATAATAGATGATGATTGTGACATGAGGTATGTAAACAAAAGCACTTTGAGTACTCGGTAATACTAAGCAGTGCTATATAAATGCCAGTCTTTCCATTAAATACACACATGTATGGATCACGTAACCACAGGCGCTGGATATATGATACATACTTATTCAGAGAGCTTCCTGAGCACACAGTTTGGTCACACATCAACACAAAGCAGCTCACAACTACGCCATGCATTAACCTCGATCTTGCATTTGTTTTTCCGACACATGAAAGCGCTGCGATTCTGTTACACTATGTACACTGTCAGTCTTCAAGAGTCATAAATACACTTTAATCTAAACAAAGACCACAGTGAAAACCACACACCCATAACTGGCTTCTCAGACACTTCTGCCTGAACGGTCAGGACATTTCTTTTCACGTGTTTACAGGAAGATTCAGTCTGAGCTGTATACATTAGCCAAACATTGACTCAGGGACCTTTTTCCTGCATAGGAGATGTGAAAGGGTGTAGCCAACTTCACTCGGTGCCCGGTCTCTTAGTGCCAGCACTGCTGCTCCTCTGCTGTCACAATGGCATCGAATCCCTCCACAGGAGGCCGAACTGTATCAATTACACAGCCAGTGACTGTTTAATTTGAGATTTTGGTTTGCCTTCCCATAGACTCTCTATTCTTTCTGCCAGATTGACAACTAACCAACAGCGTGCGTCAGTATAATATGTAAATTAATCGACTAATTCTCAAAACATTCAGTTTTCTAAATATACTATTTTTAACAAATGTTGAAATCTGTGTAGCATTAACATGTGGTAATCCGTGTATGGACCTCCAGTGTAATGCACTACAATAGCATTAAATACAGCCATTTATTCTGCGTGTGGTTAGATTGACACGCTGTGCACATTTACTAAACCGAAGCTGATCGTTGCCACTAACAGACAAACATAAATGTCATCGTTACAATGCTTATAAAAGGTTTTTTTTCTTGCAATGAAATAGCCCAGGTTTATCAGACAAAACGATTTACAACCATCTCATTGAGTTAACAATAATTAACATGCTGGCTGCAGTTGATAAAATCTGCCAGCCTATTTCAGTCAGTGGAATCAATTTGCCTTTGTTTTAAATCAAGCACCCATTGTTTCATAAGCTATTGTGAATTTCTGGTGGTAAGTCTTCCACTGTTGCAGTGCTCGGCTAGAGGGGAAAGCTTGGCGGGCATAGCAACAGTAAGGAAAGGAGGCAGGGCCTGGTAAACAGATACACAACACCAGCACACTCTCTCCTGTCTTTCTCCTCTGCGTAGCAGGTGAAGGGCAGAGAAAGGGTTCATGCATGCGGCAGCTAAGTGGCTCAATGCGCTATCGACTGGCTCGCCGAGGCAACCTGCAGAATTCCACCGCCCCCTCACGAGCCTGGCAGACTATCTGTTCGCCCTTCCTTCCCTCCTCCTTCCTTCCCTACCTCCCTCCCTCCCTTCCTCTGTCCTTCTTCAGCTCCCATCCCCCACTCCAACAGCTCCAGGGAAGCAGTGACGTGGGGGCTCGCTGCTCTGAGAGGGAGACATGGAAAGAAAGGCTGGCAGCGAGCAAGAGGGTGATGTGAGAGAGAAAAGACAGAGCTGCTGCCACACTAAACAGAGAGCGAGAGAAAGAGGCGAGGAGCAGGAAAGAGAAAAGATAAAGATCTCCTCCCTCTCCCAGCACTCGTTGACAATGACACTAGGAGAGTCATTTCGAAGCAATGAGCCAGAAAACGCAGAGCCGCCGCTGCCATTCATCCTCCTAAGCACAACACTCAGTCACCACCGTGCCACAATCACATTCATCTCTGAGAGAACAGTGCTGGCTTAATAACATGTATGGCAGAACACTCGTGCTATAAAAACAGGCCATTTGAATGCAGTGACTCACTTTAATAAAAAATAACCGAAAAGTGAATTGAGATTGTGTAGTATGACTACAGTGGTTTAGCTCGCTCTTTCATTCATTTTAAGATATTTGCTTTTGACTTGTATTTTAATGCAATAAAGGGGAGGATTGATACCGTGCGCTACATGATGCTCGGCCTGTTCAGCCACTGGAAAGCAGCCAAGATGATCACGTATTAAATTAGGAAATACGTCATTACTCATTTAAAAACATATTTTTTACTTAAATGACAGTAATGTCCTTTACGTCAGTTAAACCTATAAATCAAGCATTTAGTATATACTGAATATTTAATGTTAAAAATAAAGGAACGTACTGGTAACTATCCTGCTACTGTGGCTATGCCAGTACTTTACTGCAGGCAAATTGCGAATTTACTACAATAGTTTTTTACTATAAAAATATTTTGTGATAATAATCAGAATAAGAGTCAGAGTACTTTATTAATTCCAGAGGAAATTATGTGGTCACTATAGCTCCAAGACAGTAAAAGCTTTAATAAAAATAGCTCTAATATACAAATATCCCCTATGTTATAGACATAAGAAGTATAAAATATGAAGTTGAAGCTGAAGTGCCCGTCTTATCATACTGGCAGTTATTTTCTCTGTAAAGGATGTGCAGATAACACTGAATAATACAGAAGCATTAAAAATATAATCCCGTCAGCTGTTATGACTATACTGCAAATGTTCCTAATCCTAATCTCCATAAACAGTGTATTACAGTGTTAGTGTAATATAAGTACAGCAACCTATGCATGCATGTTCTGGTTTACAGTAGGCACGATGTACAATTACAACATGTAATTAATCATTAAAAAACTACTAAATAAATAATCTGAACTTAAACATTTATATCACCACAAATCTCCACAGTGTGAAATCCTGGGCTTTTTTCCCCCTATTTCTCTCTTTTTTGTGACTCTGAAGTCTCAAACGAGGCAGGAGAACAGAGGAAGCTTGCTATGATCAATGATGCATACGTGCATTCTTTGGAAGTGTTGTTACTTGTGACACATGAAAGAGCGTGACACTGCTTTTTCAGTCATCTGAAAAAGAAAGTTTTCCACAGGGCCCATGAAAAAAATAAATACACCTTTACTGCTTTCACAGGGAGAAGAACGAAAGCAGCAGCCAGGCGCTGATAATCATATGTTTGAATGTGGCCACCAATTTAATAACAGAGGTCCTGAGCATTTGGGTCTTTAGTAACACAAAGACGTAATCTTTGTGTCCTTTTGTCTTCCACTGTTTATCCAGGAGTGAACATCTCAACGTAAGACCATGTCATGGTTAGAAAAACTGCAAAAATATGGCTTGATTGGAAGGGTTGCCAGGAGAAAGCACCTTCTCTTTAAAAAGAACATGGCAGCACACCCTAGGTTTGCAAAGCATAAATACTATCAAGCATGGTCGAGGGGTGATGATTTGGCGCCTCTGATGGAGTCACTGAGTCAATCATGAACTCCTCTGTACCCCGAAGTATTCTAGAGTCAAATATGAGGCCATCTGTCCAACAGCTAAAACTTGGCTAAAGGTGGGTGAGGTATCAGGACTGTGAATCCAAGCACTGCAACAAATCTATATAAGAACGTAACACCTTGGTTATCTTATTTTTCCAAAGTCGAGAACTCAACCTGACTGAGATGTTGTGGTGGGAACTTTATGTAAACGAATGCCCACAAACCCAAAATGAACTGTAGCTACATTATGGAGTTA
>NW_024582396.1:473113-493380 GCF_018398535.1 Haplochromis burtoni
GTGTGTGTGTGTGTGTCCCAGTCCCTTCTGTTCCAAGATGACTGACTCTGCATGATGAAGTTTCCATCCTGCACCATTTGCATGTGTAATGAATAAAAACAAAAATGTTCATCTATATAGGAAATGTGAAATAAAGTATCTGAGCTCATAAAATTCTGCAGTAACAAAATAGCAGGCCGACGATGCAGCAGCTGTGCTATACTTTACTGAAGTTGCTTTAAATGGACGGCTCCAAAGCCAGGATGTCTGAGTTTATTTTATTTTATTATGCTGGTGCCTCAACTCATGTCTCTTCTTCACCTCCTGTGATGGGAGAGGATGCAAGAAGAGGACACAAGGAGAGGAATCAGGGATGATTCCTCAGGGATGAGTGAGAGGAGTGGTGTCTGCAACATCACTCTGATTTTTAGATTTAGATTTTGACTGTGTGCTAAATAAATCAATGGAACTTAACATAATTTTGCTCAGATGATTTATGGGCAGACTGAATCAACAGAGAGTCAAGTCTGCCTTATTTCAAAAAGAAGAAATATTGTATACTACACAGTAGCTTGCTGCTTTTCCTCAGTACTCTCTGAGTATTGACAAAAATCAATCATAGAATCAAGATGTTGTGAACAACAAAATAAATTGTAATTTTTGCTGTAAAATTTGAGAGACACATTTTATAATACAAACTCACAAACCAATCAATATGTATGAAATAACATAAAAATAGTAATTTTCATTTAATACAGCGTCTTATTATTAATCCAAGTAGGACATCTTGTAATGGCCTGAATTGAATATTCATACCCAGCTCTCTACTTTCCCTTTTTTCTCTACAAATAATCAAAAATACCATTTCATTTCCCCCCAGCCAGCCCCAGGTCATGTGCTGATGATGAGATGGAAAACACAGCATGTCGTTAAGCTGCCAGCTAATCAGTGTTAGCTAGTAATCCTCCCCCTTTCCATCTACCACACGGGCCCCTTCTCTCCCTCCACCTCTGCTTCTTCTGCTGCTGCGCTGCTGCTGTAGTCTGCCTGCGAGATGGATGGCACAGCCCTAATCACCCCCTGCAGTGCACTGTCAGCGTGGCTGCGGGCCGCTCTTAACATTTACACCACATGATCACACACGCACACGCAATAAACACAAGCCAATAAGTGAGAAAATCTACCCTCCTCCTCCTCTTTTCTCATCCTGCAGGTACCGGCTCCCTCACCCTCCACTCTCCCCTCCCCTCTGCCTCTGCCCAGGGCCCACCACGCACCAACACTTCTCTCACTGTCACCTTGGATGGATTCAGTGAGATGTGGTTATGTCCTGAGGGCTGAGATAGATAGTCCTCCTCCTCCTTCTTCTCCTCCTCTTCCACTGCCTCCTCACACTGCGCCTTCCTGCGGTTATCTCCAAGCTGGAGCCTCATCAGCCTGCACAGTAGCTCTGGCTTCCAGCTGTCTCACCAGCAGCTCCAACAGGGGAAGAGGCTGCCAGAGGAGCTGGGAGGGAGGCCGCTCCTATATCAGCATCCTCTCATGTGGCCGGCTTCAAGGTTCCTCTTAGGCAAGCTTTCAGTCTTTCAGACTCATCTTGAGGCACACACATGGAAACACAGCCTCAGTGGTTGGCATGAATTTTAAGAGTCTCAGAAGTGCAGATTTTAGCCCAGTTTTTATGATTTTAAAACAAGCTTTGGTTTGATAGTGTCTGTGTCATAGCTATTATGTGGTCAAATAATAATTCATAATAATTAAATAAATCTAGTGCAACGAAAATTGAATGTGTCCATAAACATCACGAGGAAATATCGTGTGGATGTGGAAATTCTTTCTAATTGAGAACCAGATGTTCTTTCTGCATTCATACGGGAACAAATCAATCAGATATAGACAGAAGTTCCTCAGATAATAATGATCTGTGTTCATCAGATTTCTAAAAGAAACACGTCCAGTTTGAAGTCTTATTCAAGAACACATGATGTCCATTTTGTACATTTTGTTCCCTCAGCTTCTCAGATCCACTCTTCACTCATTGTGTCTGGTTTCATAACACCAAGATGGCAAAAATGCTCAGCTCAGATGCTTCAGGACAGGACCTCACTAACAAGGGTGTGAAATCACAGTGGCTATTAAATCTTTAAAAAGAAAACAACAAAAAACAAACTTTGCTCTTAAAGTACATTTGACATAAAAAAAAAATAAATTATTTTCTCATGCAAAGGCACAATTTGGTCTCCTTTACACTCTCACACCACCGTCATAATACTTACAGATTCACTGATACATAGAAGTTTGATAGAGATCTGAGGAAAGAGATCAAGATCTTTTTTTGTTTTGTTAATTTCCTCACGCCACTTTTGAAGAATGTTTGGGAGATAGCATGACTTGATATGCTTTTTTATGCTAATAAAGCAAACAGGCATCTGGGAATGTTATTTTCCTGAAAGGGTGTAACTGTTTTGCAACATTTTTGTAGATGGTACCTGTTGAGAGTAACAGCCACATGTCAGATACCAAGGTTCTCAAGAACTCTACTGTCTCTGGCAGTCTCGATGTAGTCTCTTTCCCAGGTAAACGGTGCACAAAATCCACTTCTTCTATTGCTCCACGGTCCAGTTCTGATTCTCACATGCGAACTTCATCCACCTCTAAAACTCACCACAACATCTGCAGCTCTGCAGCCTCTGTATGCAAGAAGCTGCAATGCTGTGTGTTTTCTGGCATCGCTCTTCTGTGGAACTGGACAGTCGTCACTCCCGGCATTCATCTGTGAGCCTTGGGCAGCCATGCCTCTGTTGCCAGTTCACTGGTTATCCTTTAATAGATATAATGAACACTGGGAAAATCCCACCACAAGATATTTTCAAGGATGCGCTCATCCCGATTAGCAAACTATCAATACATTGGTCCTTGTCGTTAACTTCATCTGGTTTTAATGCGGTGGCTGACTGGCCACAAGAATCCTTTTTCATCTATTTCTGTTCAAATCTCTGACCTGGGTTATCCAGCTCCTCTTTGGATTGCTCCTCACCAACCAGGTCTCCTATTGCCTGGTTTGCTGAGTTTTTTTCCTGACTAGAGACATTTCTTGAAGGGGTTTTGAAAGAATCTTTCTTGCAAACAAACTTTTCAAACCATTATCCTTTTGACTTCCAGAGCTTTCAGAGATTGTGAAGTTACAGCAGTTTTTATACCTTCTAGAAGTCTTTTCTGTTGAGCTCCTCAAGTCTGTTCACTTTATACTACAGTCTGTCATCGATCTTCTGCAGGCGTGCAGCTCCAGTCTTCTCCGTTATGGCCTCCAACCTGCCATTCTCCCTCTCTGGGAGAAGAAAGGCCTTCAGGGAGATTAACTTTATTTTTCCTCCTTACTTTTCTGACAGTTTCTTAAACTCTGCAACTGTTTCTGGTTCAAAGACAAAGGTCATTTTCCTGAAAGTTGCACATTTGTTTGTCTCTCTCACCTCTCGTAGCGTTTACGTCGTGCCTCCAACTTTGAAACTTTGAAAGCCTGAAGAGCTTTTTCTGACGAGAATTCCTTACTTTTGCTGTTCAGCGTTTATGTCCTCCATAGTTTTTCAACACTCCTGATCAGAAATATTCACATTATAAATAACTTAAAAGGTGAACCTAAAACAATAAAAGATCCTGAGAATTTAATTTGATGTTTGTTCGTATTAACTATTTCAGTGCGTTAGATTATATTTTCTCAGTAATTAGTTCTTAGTTCCGAATTTGTTAAAAAAATGTCAGCAGCTAAGAAGGAAACAAAAATGAATTAAATGAAGTATAATTGTGAAAAAAACATGTACACATCGTAATGCAATTAAACCCATGATTGGTCCATTTTGGCTCACTACCCACTTAGGGGTGGGGATAGGTTAGATCTCATCTGGCCTGAGAGCACCTTAAAGCATCGGTCCTCAACCTTTTTTGCACCACGGATCAGTTTAATGTCCAACAATATTTTCACAGACCGGCCTTAAGGTGTCGAAGATAAATACAACAAAATAAAAAGATACGACCAAGACAATAACTGTGGTGTTTTGTAAATATAATAATAAACGCAAATTCACTGTGTAATTGTGTAATTTTGTTAGCAGCGTCCTCCTGAAATGCGCCAACAACATTGAGAGTAACATCCTCCTCTCTGCCCCTTAATGCTCTCTGGTCGCTATGGTAACGTGTAAATATTTCTTTAAAAATAAGACACACAACTACAACACGGCAAAGATCCAGGGAAACCGAGTTAACGATAAAAACCCTGAAAACCATAAATTTCACACCCGAGCCTCAACTCTCGTGGCCCGGTACCAAACGACTCACGGGAACTCGGGAGAAGAGTTCACCAGACAGAAGATTTCGATTTACCAAAAAGGTTAAAATACCATTTAAAAAACAAAAACAAAAAAAGAGTTAAACCTAACACTACAGGTTGATAGCAACGATAAAAGGCAGCACTCATGCCTTCCACAATGGAAAAAGCGAATTAAATGTTATTATTCATTGACAATACCTGAGAACTACCAGTAAAACAAGACAATCCACTGGTATGAGAGACAATGAAAACTGATATTTCTAGTTTTTATAGAGTTTCACTCAAGCGTGACGTTCACTTTGAGGCTATAAATTAGTCAGCGTCTTGTTATGGCATGCATTAGCTGTGTTTTGTTTGGCACTTCACTGTAGCTTCCTCATATGCTTTTATTTTCCCAGGATGCCTGCCAGGCCAGTCCAGCAAATTCCCTGCCCCATTCTGACTAAGCACATGTGTGTTTGTATTAAACATGCCCACGTCTGCTCCTCTCATGACCTGCTGACCAGATCATCAAATGAAACCATGTGTCCACTACAAGGCCAGGCTCCAGATGATTGCACTCAGCTGCTGTCCCCGTCCCTCCTCCAGCCTCCCCGCCAACTACACACATGTCGGCTCCATCGCTCCCTGCCAAATACATAATTATCCCGCTTTCCATTGGCATCAGCGGCATCAGGTGGAAGTGTGAAAGACAAAGAACCAGCAGGATGCCACTACACATCTCCTAGGAGGCAGTTTAACAGTTCAACTTGCTCTTATTTTTTTTGGCAGCTTCTTCCTTTCATTTGTTTTACGAGGACATACGGAGGTACACTGGAGCTGATTAGTCATAAACTGCACACTGAAGTCAATATTCGCATTTATGGACTTTTGAGTGAGTCAGGCAGGATGGAAGATGAACTCTGGACTGACTGGAAAATTTAAAGATTTGATAAAAAAGTTTCGGGCCCATGTGATGTTTGCGGGAGGCTCAGCTCACGTCACTATCTGCGCAACATCCATTATGTACACTTTGCTGCTGTGAGTCACTCGGCACAGTGGTCACTGCTCATGACTGGTACCTGCCTTTGACGCACAAACACACACATCTTTATCAATTACATGTCTAGATGGGAGGCTGAGTCACTGCGATGCCGGAGCACATCTTTCCTGCTTCCACTCTAAAATGCACAGGAGAGGCTCACAGCTTGCGTAGTGGGCAGGTTGCCGCTGCTGACGTAAGCATGAGGTCTCTTTAGAAAGCCTGAGCAAAGCCTCTCAAGAGACTCATTTAACCCCTGAGTCACGCTCACCTATTAGCTTCCACATCATTACAATCCAGATAAAAATAACTTGCATATCGGGACGGAGTCTTGAGTCTCTAATTACATGCCAGTGATTTATGCACGAGGCTCGATTTCTGCATCTCTGAATCCTTTTGAATTATGCTCAGAAGAAGAGACAACACGTGCGACTCCATGAATCTCGTCGAATTGACTCTGTCGCCTCAGCAGGTTAAAAACATTTGTCACACGCTAACACGCGCTGGGAAATCAGATTCTTTAGAAGAGGCTCTCAGGATTTCATTTCGCTTTCATACAGTAACTCCCACAGAGACAAATCTCTGAAGACAGGCGTTTATGACAGGGTTGCGGTTTCTCTCCATCTATAAAATCACCGCACATCAATAAGTGGCTTTGACGCTCTTTATTAGAGTTTTTCCACTTTATTCTAGAAGAAAATAAAGTACTTTTTTACTGGGTTACATTTCTTTAAAAGCTATAATTAATTTTCATTTTAAAGGGACAGTTCACTCCAAAATCAAACGGTCATGTTTTTTCTCTCGCCTTGAGTGCTGCTTATCAATTTAGGTAGTTTGGTTTGCACACTTCTGGAAATATCCACTGCAGAGTTGTCTCCCTCCTCTTGAATATCATGGATCTGACTGACACTCACTTTTTGGTGCTCAAAACTTTAAAACGAGCAGTGGTTTCTGGCACAACTTCAGCTACTTCTAAGGTGCATATTAGATGAGTACAAAGTCTGAAGAGGATAAGGTTCCAGCAAAACAATAAAGAGCAACTTTATTGTTTGACCAACATATTTTAGTCCAAAGAGCATCTGCCTTCCGTGGCTTTAATCCCGCAGAGGCATTAAGGACCACCTCATTTCTTATTTCTGCGCCAAATGATGTTTTGCAGTAACTGTCTGAATATATGAGAAAATAAGAGATGTTACATTTTCTTAAGCCACCTTCTTTGCACAAGGATAATCCAGAATCCAACTCTGCTTGGAACAGTGTTCTCAACAAATACTCCTTTGCATCATACAACACCTCAGTGAAATCAGAGATGTCTGAAAAGACAAATTTCTGAAAGATGAAAATGATTATGAGAAGGACTACACCTCTCCAGCTAACACACAACCGGCATACAGTTTAGTTTAAAAACTCAAAGCACCAGTGCCTCTTTCTAGAAATCATCCTCCTGTATCCAGCTATTTTCTCCAAACTACACCCTACCAAGTGTATCATGCTGCAGAAGGAAGGGTCCATGCACACATCTGGAGACACTTGTGCAAAAAACAATGCTCAAGAACACCCACTCTCTGGACTTCTGGTTTCATGGCAGGCGCTCGTGAGATGAATGAATGGGGCCATATGAGGCTAAAGGGTTCATTTTCAAAGGGGAAAAAAATAATAAATATAGCTCTACTTCTAGTTTTGAAGGGTTCAGTAAAATCTCTTTCTGTGAGCATTACAGATACCATGAGCTACTTTTTATGGCATGAAGTGAGCAGCAGCATGCTGATAGTACTCAGCTTCACCAACACGTTTAAGCTTGTGCTGCGATTTAGCTGCACTTCTAATGTCTCCTTTAGTAATCATTTGTAAGTGGGGCTCATCAAGAGAGCAGGTCAGTGTCAGCATGTATTACCTGAATGCCGGTATTTTATTTGCAAAGTCATCATCACTGTAAAAAAAACAAGAAAAAACAAACCAGAGTTGTTGTTTTATATTATTTCAGATTTATCCTCAATACTGCTTTTGTCAAGGTTTAGCTGCCTTCAGTGAGGACTACCTGGGCCTGGGTTCCTGCTTGTAAAAACTGCTGTTTTACAATACAATACAACTTTATTTATATAGCACATTTAAAACCGAAGGTACACCAAAGTGCTTCACAACAAGGTTAAAACATAAGATATAAGATAAAAGGCTATAACATAGTACAACCCCCCCCCCAAAAAAAACGTACAGTCAAAATAAGAAATAAGTTTTTTACTTTTTTTTTCTTCATTTTTTAGTTGTGATTTCTGGGTAAAAACACGGCAGCTGGAATTTCCAAATCTACTTCTGGCACCCGGTCACCACTGGGCGAGAGCCATTTAGAGCTATTAGAAGGCAGACATGTCTACACCCGATATCTCCAAAACTGGGCAACTCACACTAAAATGACCAAGGTGAATAAAGAAACTCCAGGGGAAATATATGTAAGTCTGATTTTTTTGGGCTAAACTGGCCCTTTAACCTTTAGATGATTAAAAAAAAAAGACATGATGGGTTATTAAAATAAAACATTAAACCAACAATTTTCTGGTTGGGCTCCCCAGAGTTTATACCAGTTCCACTAAACATTCCTGTCTCCTCTAAACTTCTTAGATGATTTCATTTCATGAAATCCAAAGCAGTAAAATATATTAATTAATTACTTCAGACTCAAACATCAAACACCTGAGTCGCTTAATGAATTAAAACTGTCAGACACGTGTCGAGTGATTTAAAATACTACAAAGTTAATGTGCCATATTTACAAAGTTATACATCAAACCAAATGTGAAAGTCTCCTTGAAGAAATCTTTGTTAACATATTGTGCGCGCTATATTTATTAGGGATAGAACCATCAGTGTGTCCATTCACGTTAAAACATTATGAATCATGCTTTCTTTGTCTCACTCCCACCAGCCGTCGCTGCCTACCAAAGACGGTAGAACATGTCACGAGCGCAGGCTGACAATGGCATTAAAACCTGTCTGTAGTGCAGCGCTGACTCACTCATTTGATCTGTGTGGTGAGAAAAAAGAAGCTGCGGTGAATCCCAGCTGAAAAGGAAATGCGCAGTGAAATAGAGAGATGACACTCTGGGCTGTTTGGCTGTGGGCAACAACAAAACTGCAGCAGATTGTACCAATAATGCAGATTTCATTATACTCAACGTGTGTTGGTTTAAACGGTTTGGTTTCAGGTAACAGTTTAAAAAACAGAAGTATTTTTAAACTTTGTGAAAATCTGCATAATTCAAAAGTCTGGAATCATTTGGTGAATGAAGTCTATCATCCTTTCTTTTTCTATAGCCAGTCTCAGCAGAGAGTCTGACGTCTGCTGCTTTTCTCTTACATTAAAGAAAGCTTTCAATTGATTAAATAATTGTAAAGCTTTTAGTTCCAAGGCAGCACTTTTCTTTATGTGCTTAATATGTACTTAAAGGATGTCAGCCGTGGTGGTTGGCTGACCTTTCACCAGAAAATATTTTGATTTAAGATTACTAAATGCCTCTGAGGTTAAGGTCAGACGACTTATTTATGGAAACTCCAGAAAACCTGAATCTCCCCTCCAAGTTCTTTCTTCAGAAGTCAAACAAACAGTAGTCGATTTGAAACTACACATCTGGATCTCAGCTTTCCTTTCACTGCCGTTAATCAAATCTTTTCTTCTGGACTTTGACGTCACCTCATCCCTCCATCTCCTGTTTTTCCTCTGCTGTTATTGGATCTGCAGCACTGCGCTGTGATGCAGGCAGAGCGTCATGTCTTCCTACGTGGAAATGTCATCTTAATCAGATGTTCCCACTCAGAGAAAGAGCGTCATCAAATGCTGGGGATTGGAGGATTTTTGTAAATGAATATGAGCTTTCGTGTCCACCTGCCGATTCACCTGCTGAATACTTCAAACTTACATTGGTTTCATATAAATCATGCATGTAAAACACTTATGTGATGCATGAGGAAGAATTTTCTCTTTTTTTTTCTTTGTTTTTCACTTCTTGTAACAGTAATGTCACTTCTTCCCCTCCACTCACCCTGTCACTAATGAATCCAGTCATTATTTTACTTCAACCCCCCTCCACCGTGTGACACAAAGACTTGCAATCATGCGCTTTAGTTTTTAGCAGAGGGGAAGTACTCCTTCTAACTCATAAAAACAAGCAGATTTACTTAAAGTTTGCATCTATTAAGACTGAACAAGCAGCTCATTACAGGTGGAGAAGAGTGAAGGGTTGGGGAGGAGTGGGTTTAAACGTTCTCCTTTCAAAACTAAACTTCAAAATGAGCTAATTTCTCTGTAATTTCCTGTGGATTTCTCCTGTTAGTGCGCTCCCTTCATCCTGTCCTCTCACAAGCACTGATTTCATAGATCTGACTGGCACATGCACGTCGGGCTTTTCCATCTAAAGGACTTTCCTGTCCACACACATACGAAGGAAGACAGAAACGTTTTTCTTTCTTTTCTTTCTTTTTTTTAAATGGGAATGTGGCAGAAACTTCCAACATATCCCTGCAGCATCCTGATGCATTTATTAGATTTTTTTTTAAACAGAAAGTTGGCATGAGGATGAATTTAGAAGGAGATCGAGACAAAAGCGAATCCAATCACGCGAGACCAGTTTGTTCTCTCTCTGCGTCACTTTTTTTTTCTCAGGTAGTTTTAAAATAAAACGGAGCCCGGGCTGTGGGAGGAATTAACGCCGAAATATTAAATAAACTGCGCTCGTGCAGCTGGAGAGAAACGGGCTTATTTGCGCTAAACTGCCGACGACTGCGCTGGTTTTCGTTCCTGCCGTTGGCGAATTTTAAAAGCGCAAATGCAGCCGCGCGGTGCTGCTCAGGTAAAGTTTCCGAGATACCGTTAATAACCAACACGCACGTGCGCCATCACATTACACCCACCCCTGGAGCACGTGCCCATGTTCCCAAAACACGAGACAAAAAAAAACGAAAAGAAAAAAATATGTAGTATATCAACACTTGGCGCCAGCAGCCTTTTTTGCTCGAAGACAAATATGATACCTAGATACGATATTTGATCTTCAGCAGGTTTTGACATCATCAGGTTTGAAGTGCAGACAGGTGACACGTGCACGGCCGCGCGGACGCTTGGTAGAAGCTCTCTGGCGAGCACGTTATGGCACTGGCACCTTCACCTTCACCCCCAGATTCTAATTTGCGACCTCGGCTCTTCTGCTCATCCTTAATTCAGGAGTGACGCAGATGAATTAGCAGACCGCACGAGCGGCGCTGTACGTGTGCGCGCGCCGAAGCTGCTGTGCAGCCCAGCACAGAGGGGCCGACTTGATGAGTATTGAATGTTTTGTACATATGAAAAGCTTTTTTGGGGGAAAACAGAGAAGTGCGAGTGCGCTGCGTTCGTTCGTTTCAGGCGATATTTCACTGCCGATTTGCGCCCATTGCCTTATAAGGAAAGACCGCCATGCCTGCCTGCAATAGGCCCAGCGCAGCAGCCTGCGGGAACTCTACACTTTAACCCTTTCGCTGCTGAATTTTATTTAGTCCTGCCGTCTGAAACAATGCGGCCGGGGCTGCAGTGACATTTTTACGCTTTTGTTTTCGAATAGATGTTTATGAAATGACTTCCTCCCTCAGATTCGGATTAAATGTAAAGAATAACAGTGAACAGAGAGCTGCGTGTGCCAACAGCGGGAAAGAACAGCACATGTTATTTGTAACCTCCCTCTGTGTCCGTCTAATTATATCAAAATCCTCAACCTTCCCTCAGGTGTAAATAAGCGCAACCATTTCTAGCACAAACCGTCGGCTTTGGTGCTGCAGGTCCGTGTGCCCCCTCAGCTTCAGGCCCGAGCTGGTTCAGGCTGTCCACAGGCTGTCCGTGCCAATAATGGAACCGGCTGGTGCCTGTCTTGTCGGGGCTCAGTCAGAAATAACCCCTCCGGAGTTAAAACTGAGGGCTAGAGTAAGAGGATGACCTACATCGGCTGCCACTCAACCAGGAGCTATCTTCTAACAACGCGAAAATCCACCAGAAAATCCCCGCGACACGCTGCCATGCGAAATGTCATCTCTTTGTGTGACCTTGACTCAGGGAAGATATGGAAATCTATTCATTGTAATGCGCATTGCAGCGTAGGGGCTCTGTTCGCAATTTAACTTTACACAGGGTCACGATTCATGCCGCATTATCCACACTACAGGGCTTCGGATGGGAATGTGTTTTTCCCGTTTCACTGGCATTTGCCGTAATAGAGAAGGCCTTGTTATGGTGGCGGTGATAAATCAATGTCAGACGGGCTCTGGCCTTGACTTTGGTTGGGCCTGTTGTGTATTTTCAGGTGGATGGTTTCCATTTTGAGGCATACAATCTTAGGTTAACCACGTCATCGTGTGGCCCTCATAAAACATATTTAGGATAGCGCTTTAGGTGCTATTAAGTGCGAAGGCGCAAAGATAAGAAAAAATATCTCGTATAAACTCGGACTGTTGATGTGCTGTGACTGCAAATACAACATTAATTGCAAGGCCTTGCTCAGATGCTGAATTCAGGCTGGTGAGCAGCACATTCGGGCCATCACGTTTCAGGATAAAACACTCACCATTCATAGCAGTCTCTTCCAGTTAGATCTGGCTTCGCGTTCAGCGACAACGGAGGGAGGTGAGGCGTTCAGGCTCTTGTTTTGGCTCGTAACCTTTACTACCCCAGTCACGTTGTGTAGTGCACTTGTTTTTCTGATAGGCGTGTCACCCTCACGTTAGTTCTTTAGTCACAAACAGTCTAATTTGATCTCACGTGGGCCAATAAAAGGGTGGGATAATAATCCACTTTTGTTTCAGTATAAGGAGACTATTGCTCACAAACAGATAATAATCAGGCTACATTTTAAAGATAAGTGGAATGTCAACAATGCGTCTTCTGACAGGTGTATCACAAAGGTTCTGCAAGAACGCGAAACCTTCATACATAAAGTTATATATGTATTTAAATAATCACATAATCACAGCATTTCACTATTCGTGTTTCCAGCAGTTTATCAAAATATAAGAAAAAAAACGTTGTAATTATATAAATGTTTGGTTTTTTTTATTTAGAAAGCAAATCAAAGATGGTAAAGACATCACTGTATTTCTCTCACTTGGATGTAAAGCCATCCTATATGGTAGTTTGTACCGTATCTGTTCCCCAGAGCCACATATTGAACACCCTTGCTTTAGGTAGAAAGTTTATTATTATCTGTCAAGGTGATTTTCCGCCCAAACAAACAGAAGAGCAGGTGATTTCACACACTGGCATCTCCCCACAGTCAGACATGGAGGACTTAATGATATTAGAACTTCCTACCAACAGGCCGGAGGGGTACAAGCTTAGACACTGTCATGTAGGCAAAATTAGTGTCATATTTTTGTTTTTCTACAGGAAAAAAGTAAACGCCATTCATGTCTGGTTGGTGTTAATATCCTGGCACAATAAACTAGCCCACAACAAAATTTCAGCTACCAGTTTTTGCCTTGGTTTTCATCCCTCGCCAAATTTCTCAAAGACATCCTCTACATCAGCCACTTACAGCTTTTTTCATGTTGTTTACGCGCCGTTGAAGTCGTGATTACACTTTTTACGACAGTCTCCGAATGCAGCACGGGAACAACCCCCGCCCCCAATAACCTCCCCCTCATGTAACGTCACACCAACGGCTATTTGCATGAAGTGTTTTCTGGCTGCAGCTCGAGCTCGGCTGCAGAGCGAGGTCCTCTGAGGGGGAAAGCGAGGGAAGCGGTGCAGTGAAAATAGGAGGAGGGGGGAGTCTTGTGTTTCACATCAGAGGAGCAGCGAGGAAAAACGGGCTGAAAGCAAGGATAAGGTGTCCGATAACAAAAGCAGAGAGGGGGGGGAAAGCAGAAGAGCGGCTTCTCTTGTATCGGAAAATGGAGCTACCCGCCGCGGGAGAGCACGTCTTTGCGGTGGAGAGCATCGAGAAGAAGCGCAGCAGAAAGGTTTGTCACAAGAGCACCGAAGGACATTTTTGCACACATGCACTTGGAAAGGAGGCTGATTTTTCTTTTTCACTTCTGCTTTCAGCGGAGCATATGTTGTTTTATTATTACTATTCTTGTTATTCGATATTTTAAGATGACTGTGCAGCGCGGAGTAAAGTAACGTTACGCTCATTATCCCGTTTCTCCTCCTTCACAGGGACGGGTTGAGTATTTGGTCAAGTGGCGTGGATGGTCTCCAAGGTGAGTGCACTTGATAACAGAAATACACTCAACGAGGACGCCACATCCAAAACAGAAAGTGTGCGCAAGTGTAAATGCCTGCATTTTTCTGTGCGTGGGCGCGCGTACGGGGGGTTGCGCGTTCTTGCTCTGGGCGCTCGGCGCGTTTATTGGCCCCGATGATGGATGTGGTTTTCCAATGTATGCAATCCCCAGTGTGCCAATTAGAGGAAGACATGTCTATAATTGAACACTATGTTTAAGAAATGCCACGTATCGAGATTTGTGTGGAGGCCGGACCGTTGTTTCCTCCCCCTATTACCGTGCGTAAAAGTTACCCATGATTTATTACACGTGTGTCCACAGGGAGGACAAGCGTCTCAGCATGTTGTTTACATGCACGCCCACAATTATGACTCTAGGGAGATTTTATAAGTAATAGATTGAATTAGGTCCTGTCACCTGGGTATCTTCAGCCAGTGCCTGTTATGGTGAGCCGTTTTTGACTGGCCAGCGTGCACTCACTGCTCTCTGTCTCTCCTCTGTGGACAGATACAACACATGGGAACCAGAGGAGAACATCCTGGACCCAAGACTACTTGATGCGTTTCAAGACAGGTACGTTTTTAGTTTGATAAAGAAGCTTCACCGGTGCACAAGCTGCTGAAAAACATGATAGAACAGGTTTTAATCCACTGTATCTTACATTTCCAGTTTTTGTCACAGCACATAAAATATCTGTCACCCATCCCCAGAGAGTAAAGCAGGTTCGCCTGTAAGTTTTAGAAGTGTAGAGAGTTTGGTTAACAGAAAAGCCTTAATGTTTGTCTTTAGATTAAACCCTGTGTCATCAGAGTTGGATCAGGGTTAAGCTCAGGTTAGGGTTATCAGATCAAACTGAACCACTTTGTTGCGCATCTACTTTTTGTTACCTGATAGTTATTTGAGTGTCGGCATCATGTTATCCTGCTAAAGTGCTACCTGCTGTCCTGCCATCCACTCACCAGATGACCAGTGTCATTTTCCACAGCATGACTGTATAAGTGAATGATGATTGTTCAAAGGTTGTTTGATCCCTTTACTTTTCTGTAGGTTAGACTTTTTTCCCCTGGATTTTCTGATGTGCACCACTTTTAAAAACACAAATACAGAGGACACGAGACACATATCACCAGCTTTCAGAGATGAATAACACTTAGTATTCAACTAAAAGATCTCCATTAAAAATCAATGAAGTCTAGTACTAGGATCAGTCCACATCTACGAGACAGAGTTATGATGTCACTTTATACTTCTTTAGTTGTATAGGTGTACTGCTTATTTAAAGTATCTGCATCTTTCACATTGTTTAAATTGCTTATGGATTTGCATTTATACAGTTTCTAGTGCTATAAATCCAGCTGGCCTGCACACATGTTAAAGTCAGACTTTCTGATGGCACATAAAAGCCTCAGCAGACAAATGTGAAAATAATGTTCGTCGCATTCTGCACATTACATCATCGTGCATGGTAGAGTTTAAATATCTGTCTGAAGGAACATGAAGCAAAGTGTATTTTGGAGTCGAGGGGAAGTTTACATTATGGTTCACATCTTTAAGTAATCGGCTCATGATGTGATGACGGTGCAAAAGCAAAGCAAGATTGAAGGAACTACATAGTATCTTAGTAAACGTATATATCAGAAAAATTCAAATATTACCCTTTAGCGTTGGCTACCTTGGTGACTTTAGCTGTTTGGCTAAATACTAAATACTCTCCTGAGTGGCTGACCAGGCTGCTCCGTGTGAAGGGCAGTGTAATTGAATTTCCTAAATGCATGCTGTGTTAAACTGTCACTGGCTTCTCTCTCAGTCTCCTTCAGCTTTTGCCTACAGCAACCTTTCAGGCGCAGGTCACACGTTAAAGCAAAACATCGACTTCACTCTACGGCTGTTTTCGCAATTATCTCTCGCTTGCTCCAAAGAGGAGGGATTTTATTGAAACTAATTGCGTGCCTCTCGGGGGAGCCAAATCGTCTGAATGCCAGGCTATGAAAATACACTGAGTCGTCATTGTAATTAGATGTGAGGGGGGGAGGGTGGGGGAGGAATCTGACATCACTCCTGTCTGCGGTATTGAATTACTGTCTTGGAGGGACTTGGATGGAGACTGAGGAAAGTCAGAGAGGGGTTGGCCCTTATCTTCCTCCGTGGATAGAGTTTGTTTACTGGATTATGAGTGTTAGTATAAACTGACTGTTTAGCTTTTGCAGCAGCTGAGGATAAATGTACATTTGATCCTGTTTAAACAAAGGCGAGGACAGGTAAATATATGATGAGCAAATAACAATGTATGCTCACCTTACATCAGGAAGTGTAACACATGCTCAGCGTTTTCTAATAGAGCATGAGGAGGACACCCATGACGTCGTGTTGCCATGCAACTGCAACTCATCTCTGTGTCATGGTTCACTGATTGGCTGGTCTATTCCTCTCCCGCAGGGAACGTCAAGAGCAGATGATGGGGTATCGCAAGAGAGGACCCAAGCCAAAACATCTTCTGGTCCAGGTAAGAAAAAAAATATATAACAAGGAAACAGGACTTCAGTTTTTCTGTTTTTTATTAACCAGAACACCAGAAAGGCAGCAGCTCAAATAGCATTGTTTACACACAGCGCATTCACACACTGAAATATACTTCAAAACATGATTCTAAATGCTAATCTTGATTATCAGTAATGATGAATGATGCTTAAGTTTCATTTTTATTTGTACCTCTCTCTCTAAGGTCGGGAAATTTCAGAAAATATTAAAGAACATGTGAAATATGTCACGTTTCATCATGTGAAAATGATGAAACATGTCATGAAAGTTGTGATACTAAAAAAAAAAAAATAACGTTTTCGTCTCTAACATGGCTAAAGCTTTTGGTACCATTAAAGCCTACATTCCCCAAAATGCAACTCAAAGCTCCTTTTGTTAGACCCCGCCTGTTAAACGTTTGGGCTTCACACTCAAATTTTTTGGCTTTCAAGTTGTGATTATGAAAGCCATGCTAGATGAAGATGTTCCAAATAAATATGTGGTTAATATGTTTTTCTATTTTGTTTTTGTTCTTGTTGTTATTTATACATGAATAAAAGCATCTTTGTATAATATGCATAATTTAATGTCTGTAAGCCACTTCACATTATTTTTTTAACGTGAAACTCGTGGGACACAGCAGATTAATATTGGCCACAGACATCTGTAAATGTATTTGGGTATCAGTCAAGTTGTTACAGATATTTGGCTGATATATCAGTATTCCCTATTTTAAACTGAGATGACCCATCATGGTTTACTCCACAGGGTTTTGTTTTACCTGTATGATGAGATAACAAAGCTTCATTTGTAAAAATTTAGGTGTTGGCTCACTTACGGAGTGAAAATTTGAATGAGCGAGGGACGTTATCTTCATTAAATTCTATAGGAATCTGTCTCCTGACCTAACAGTTGCAGTTAGGTGACTGCGATTGTACATTTAATGCATCAATCACTGGCCCAAAGGGCTAAGGGATCCCCTCGGAGGCATGTTTTTGTTCCTCTCAGGAGGGTGTTGGTGGTAACACATGGGATAAAGTCAATGCCGGGACACAAAGCAGCCAATGACATTCCTCCAAGCTGAGGTCACAGCCACGGGAGACACTTTGAAATGTCACTGTGATGGCCGGGCTGGTGGCTCAGAGAGCTGCAAGGGATCTGTAGGAGGGCTGTGTCAACATGGACTCAAGGCCTCTGAAATAAACCTTGTGCTCGTTTGGAGCCCCGTCACACATTCCAAGCACAGTGTCTTCATTGCAGCTCGTGGGCCCCATGAAAGCCTTTTTTTTTGTACCCAAGGAAAGACACGTGTATAGAAACTGGAGACTCTTAATCATTAATCAAATTCCCAGCTCAAAGGGATGCTCTTTATTTTAAATGCTCATTAAAACAACACAGATCATTTGATTCTTTATCGATGGGGCTTGGGCGTTTTTAATAATGCTGATTACTGTGTTTGCTCGCAGGTGCCTTCCTTTGCCAGGAGGTCCAGTATCCTGGCTGACCTACAAGAGGCGTCCCTGGATGAGGACAGCTGTCAGAACGCCAGTCCCATCCAGATGCTTCGTCCGCAGCCCCAGCATTACCAGCTGAACAGTAAGAAGCACCACCAGTACCAGCCGCTGTGCAGGGAGCGTGAGGCTGAGCAGCAGGCTAACGGCAAGAAGTTTTACTATCAGCTTAACAGCAAGAAGCATCATCACTACCAGCCAGACATCAAGGTGCACGAGCCCATATTTGCTAAACCCAAGATAGACGTCCAAGCTCCTGAGCTGGCTAACAAAGAATATAACCTTCCTCCGGTGCTGCAGCAAAAGTGGGTTCGGGACAAGGACTCGGGCTGTCTGACCAAAGTGAAGGATATCACCATGGAGCTGAAGAAGCTTCCGGCAAACTTCAACGGACACAAAGAGCAAGAGAAGCCAAAACCTAAGGAGGACGCTTTACCACAGCCCAACGGTGTCAGCAGCAGCAAACTAAAGATTGTGAAGAACAAAAACAAGAATGGCCGGATTGTTATTGTCATGAGCAAGTACATGGAAAATGGGATGCAAGCAGCTAAAGTGAAAAACGGCGAGTGTGATGCTGCTGAAAAGCCACCGCAAGGCACCGACAACGGTGCGGAAAAGCACCTGGAAAAGATGAAGCTCGTCAAAAAGCTCGGCCTCATCAATGGATTTGCTAAAAGCCCCGTAGACAAAGCAACAACTCTCAGTTCTGGATTTAATGGAAATTGCCCCAAAGAAAAGGAACCGTCCCTGAAAGCGGAGCTAACTGTGACAGAACAGGATAAACATGTTGAGGTCAGGGGTCAGGGCCAGCTTCCAGAGGATCAGCCTTTGCAATTGACAACCAAACCTAATCTGCTCTCCCGGCCTTTGAACAGGGGAGTCCCCTCATCACAGGACAAAAGAGAAGGCCAAGGTGGGTTTCAAGGGCTAAAGCGACACCTCTCTGACACAGATGGTGAGGAACGTGAGGGTAGTAAAAGGTTTTTGAGCTCCAGGAGCATAAGCGCTCCCAACACAGCATCATCACCTGTCCAAATCATCAACATCGACCAAAATGGACACCACAGTCACCCCGGGCTGCAGGATTGTGGGTATGTGGACCAAGTGGAGCCCATTGACTTGAGTATTGTCAAGTCGAGGCCTAAAGCTCCAGTTCCCACAGCAGCCCAGCCTGAAACGCACACACAGCCCGAGGCGCTAACACACACAGAGGAGGAAAGACAAACAGAGGCTGACACACAAACAGAAACTCAGCTTGAAACACAACAACCTGCAGAAGTGGAGAACGCCGAGTCGCTGTCCGTTTCTAACCACGAACAGAAAAAGGAGGACACATTTCCCTCCTTCAAACCTTTCCTTGGGAATATAGTCATCACGGACATTACCACAAACTGCCTCACCGTTACGTTCAAGGAGTACATAGCAGCGTAACAATCTGGGTACCAGCTGTTCATCTGTATAAATGTACATGACATATATTTGTATTTTTGGATGCTTGAATGTACAAATCGACCCTTGATGTTGTTTTCATTTTGTATATTGGTAGTTCAGATAACAAGAGAAACTTTTTATTTGCATATTTCTTCTTATAAGCTAACGAGAAACTGTCTATTTGCATATTTCTTTCTTATAAGCTCAACCTGTTGTTATTTCTGGAGATTTTATAACATGCAGTATCTTCTTGAAACCTAAACTGCAAAATTAGATCGAGCAAATGAGGGGATGTAATTAAAGATGCACTTACTCGTGTAAATAAATACGCTTCACTTTTCTATGGATGTAACTCGTTTTATACAGTCAACCGTCTACATGTCAGATAATGTCAAACAAATGTAGGCTATATGGAGAATTTTGTTAGGAAGAAAATTATATTGAATCCTGGTAAATTACACTGTGTGTGTGTGTGTGTGTGTGTGTGTGTGTGTGTGTGTGTGTGTGTGTGTGTGTGTGTGTGCGCGCGCGCGCGAACAGATGGACAGATTTAAAGGATGCGTGCTGCTTGGACAGATTATGCCATTAGGCATGCTTAAACAAGCAAATAAAGAAAAATGAAGCGCCTTTTTGTCAATAAATATGATTTGCATTGTTGAAAAGGCTTTTAAATGGAAGATTATTCAAGCTCGATGTTTGCTTCTGTTCTGTTTTTTAAGCCATGCCTCTCTGACGCCGAGCACCAGTCGCCTGTGACTCTGATAATTTATGTTTTGCAGCAGCACACTGACTGAACGTGGCTTCTTTTTCTTTTATTTGAATGACATCAGTCACAAATCTGCTAGTTAAGCTGTCTAATCTTACAGACTAATACCACCAGCTGGGTTCTCTGGATTCAACTTTTCATGTCTCTGTTCTTTGGCACCCTGACGTGTTCAGTGAAGGCAGTGCAGTTATTATGTATGGGATCCCAGAGGCTTGTCTTGACATAGTTTGCAGTGGAGCTGCAATTAGAAGTGTGTAAAAGCACTTTTCATAATCACTTCTGATCCCCTGTGTCTCTTCCTGCCCTGCTGGAGGTGGATTGAGCTGCTCTGTGAGAACCTGGAGCACCGTGTGCTTTTGTGTGCAGAGGAAAAAATAATGGCTTCTTATGATGCATCATAATTTGCAATAATAAAATTGTTTGCAACTGAGTGTGTTTGATGTGTTTATTCTCCATGCTCCTATAGCAAAGGGGGGG